>NW_010561067.1:34709-56346 GCF_000687285.1 Phaethon lepturus | reverse complement strand
TCTTTCCCTGTAAAGGATTGATTTGTGATACTAGATGATACTAGGACATATTTCGCTTGAAATATTTGTTTCCACAAACAAATTTCACACACAGTGGAGTTGGGAATCAGAAAGGCCACCTTCACTCAAATGTTCGTACATTGGCATGGGAATATATGCATGAGCACTAGTAAGGATACATACTGGAGAAATAGGGAGTCTGGCTTAAGGTAAGCTAAAACACCACCTGTGTTTCTGCTAGAAGGAGAGAGGTAGACTTCTAACAAGTTGTGAGTTTAAATGTTTATGGTATATATGTCTCTGCACACACATCTATCCACAAGTATTCTCCCACATTCCTGCATACATTTAGTTTAATGCTGAAATTATGTATTGTTCAGTAGATGCATCTATTAACTCTGTTCCATTTTAATCTTTTCTAGGAAGAAGGATAGATTTAGAAAACAATGGGCATTGCAGTGTAGAATTCTGTTGGCACGAAATAAAAACATGAATGGTGTTAAAAATAAATTTGTTAAAAATAATATTCATAGGTAAAATACTGAGATGATCAAAATGAATCATGGGAGGAACTGATGCAAAATGCAGATATTGCAGAATTCAGATTATTGTATTCATGGGGATCATAATTAATTATTTAATTCTAGATATATACACACTATAGCCTAAAAATGTATTGCAGGTTTACAACTGACTAGCTGTTTTATGTGGCAGAATGTAGTCTTTGCATATTTATTAAAATTATTCATAACTGGTTGCTGCCAAATGAACTGCTCTATTCTTACATTTTGCTTCAGTACATTATCTGAACCATTTTATCATGACATTATAATGGAAATTTGTCTAAATTTTAGCATGATCCATGGGGCATTTTCCAAAACCAGTATCAACATGGTTGATAAAATTAAAATACATTAAAAATAATACATGTATTTGCAGTTTATGCTTAAGAATACTTACAGAGGTTTAGTAGCAATATATATTTTCTACATATAATTGTTTGCTGCTTTTCTTAAAAAAAGGTTTTATTTAGATGAGAGATATACATTGAAAAAAGTTAGAATATGCATTTAATTAAATTTTATGTGCTTATCCATTCTCCAGCTTACAACTGTAAATTGCTTCTTTTAAAGATATCATAGGATGGTGAAACATGTTTGTAATGCAGTTTTATAACCTTCCCTGCAGATGTGCCAGCAACATTATAAAAGTCAGTTATATACCTACTGTGTGGTGCCTCACAGCTCTTCCCTGGGTTTGTCAAGGCAACAAGACTCTTGCTGACAAAAAAATGCAGGATGGGAAGGCTTTACACCAACCTGATATGCAGTTAGAGTGACTATAAGATAGCCACAGTTACCTTATGTGGTGGCTGTTCTACAAACCGTTGGCTAATTTGTGTACACAAGTGAGACATCTTTATTTCCAATAGAATTCAAACAAAGAAAGTCTGCCTGTATCAATATCCAGAAAGAATCCAAGGTGATGCATCTTGTGTATCTTATTTTGTCAAACATGGTTGTTTTTTTTAGAGTAATTTAGAAGAGCACAAGAAGAAAAAGCTTGGTTCTCAGAAAGAAAAATTTAACTTGCATTTCCACGTTAGGAGCGTGGAACAGTTATAAGTTGATTGGGGCTTGTTGTGTAAAACAGAAGTAGTCCGACAGCTGGAATGTTTTGCTTTATGGTGAATACCTTAGAAATGGGTTACTGTACTGCCGTTTGCATGGTGATGCAGCATTATTTCCACTAGTTGTCAAAAGCAATTAGAGGCTAATGAAATTCTGCACAAACCATCAGATGGACACTTTCCATTTGATTGAATACGTCTTGGTGGAGAATAAAGGAAAAAACCCTTTTTATACATTATTATTTCATGTCTTGCTGGAATACGCCCAGATTCCCATTTATAATTAAACAGAAAACAGTTTAAGAAAAAAAAGCATGTTATTTCAAAACTAACCATGACAAATCTGCATGACAAATCGCTTTGTGACCGCTGCTGCCATGACCATGATTTGCCTATAGAATGCCTGAGGTACAGCAATTGCTTTGTATTCAAACAAAAGACACAGTCCCAGCTGTGCACTCCCTGCTCCCAAAGAAGTGCAGCCTCTCTCTGTCAAAGGATTTTGCAAAGCATCAGAATTGTTTGGACTCCAAGTGGTGCAGGAGATCGTGTTGCAAGATTAAGGTCTTCCACATAGGCAAAATGCTGCAAAAATAAAATGGGGAAAAAATGAGAAATAAGGAAAGCTAGAAGAAAGAAAATACAACTGCATGTGTTTTACCTTATCTCTCTGGGGAGGTTTCTAGCTGGATTTGCTGGCCAAGTGTAAGTATCCATAAGGAGAAATGCAAGGAATTTATTTTTCTTTTTAGCCAGCCTTTTAATTCACTTTCTGTCTGAGAACACGCTTACATAAACTAAGTAAAATATCTTTCCATAGTGATATCTGTTCATTTAATTCCTGTGCTCAAATGTTTGGGACTGTTGTACCAGGTTTTGGGGCTGCCTTCTGTTTTAACATGTCAGCAGAGTAACGTGTGAAAAGTCTTTTTCCTCTGCAGAAAGTGTGATGCTGTAGTTCAAGCCAGTAGGATCACAGTGAAAACGCACTGTTCAACTTCATTATATCTTGTGCAGAACAAAAACTCCTCTCACAAATTTCCTCCATGCCTCTTCCTAACCTAAGCATATTGTTGTAATGGCCTGTACATCCAGGTGTGCTTCTCTGAAGTGATGTGATAACAGGAATCAGTTCTCAGATCGTGGTTACTAGATGTTTTTGCTATAGCAAGTGGACAAGGCAAATACCTGAAGTGACTGGATTCTGAAGCCTTACGGCCCAGTAGCCGTAGATGTCAAACTATGTGCTGATTTGAGAGGGGTGACCCAGCCAGGCAACGGAGCAGTACATGACAGAATCACAGAATCATTAAGGTTGGAAAAGTCCTTTAAGATCATCAAGCCCAACCATCAACCCAACACCAGCATGCCCGCTAAACCATGTCCTGAAGTACCACGTCCACATGTATTTTGAACACTTCCAGTGATGGTGACTCCACCACCTCCCTGGGCAGCCTCTTCCAATGCTTGACCACTCTCTCGGTAAAGACATTTTTCGTACTATGTAGTCTAAACCTCCCCTGGTGTAACTTGAGGCCATTTCCTCTCATTCTATCGCTAGTTACTTGGGAGAAGAGACCAACACCCACCTTATCACAGCCCCCTCTCGGGTAGTTGTAGAGAGCAAGTGCTTCAAACCCTCTGTGAAATTATATTTGCACTACAGTTAGTGAAGGGATTTTCTGTGTCTGCAGTCCCAACATTTTACACCTCTGGTTGGGCGGCAGTTTGAGAAGCACACGGTTGTCCAAATAGCCTCACCCCTCTGTTCTGCCAGCACAAGTGGTGTAGATAAAAGATATTTGATGGACTTTCTGGGAGTTTGTAATTGGAAGGAGTTTCTCGCTGGGTATCCAGCACAAAAAGGAGCAGACTGGCTGGAAGCTACTGAGAGCCTGGGATGGGTTTGTGCTTACAGGCTAATAGTGAGCCAGTGGTATTAATTTCTTTGCTAAGTCTCTGCAAGCAGAAACACTTCCTACTACCTGTGGGTTTCAGGGTGGTGGCAGGCTCAAGGTTTACTGTCAGTACAATTGTTTTGGGGATGAAAGATGGACCACTTGGAAAGCTTAACCTTTCTTTTCTCCTTCAGAGAGTAGACAGCCCTTTTCCCTCTCAGAACAACATGACATCAATTTTACTAGGGGAGGCTGAAAGTTTTTCAGCCTTTTTTTTAAACCAACATAATAGACAATTTGGGCCAATAACTACCCTTGGTCAGTCCTTCTGTAACGGCAGCCAATGAGATACTGTCATCAATTTTATTATACTTCTGCTTTCCTGTGAATCTGCTCCATTGAGGGGAAATGCTTAATGCTATTGCTATTACAATCTCAGAAACTTTTCAAGTCAGTAAAGAGTAGCATTAGCTCAAACTTTGAGCCTTGTTCCTGAAGTCTTTTTTTAATGTAATTGTTATTTATGGCATTACAGTGCAGTAAACAGCTGCTCGTGCCTGCTGGGTTGTGGTTTTTTTGCTGTTGGTTTGTTGGGTGTTGAGGGTTTTTCTTCCACCTAATGATGACAACAAAAGTGACCTGGCGTTTTTCCTTTAATTAAAATGGGCCTTTGTGAATTAGTGTGTGAAAATCACGGGATACGGCACTAATTGGAGTTTACGCAACTGCTTCCCTAACCTCTCACAGTGAAACTTCTAAATGAAAGGTTTCAGTTTTCATTTAGTAGCTTCAGAGTTTTTCATAGCTAGATATAAAATAATGATTCTTGACCTTTTTGGACAAGTATATTGGGTTTTTTTCTGAATAAAACCTTTACAGTATCATTCATTTGTGGTTAGTCTTACCTGTGGTTTGACTGCTTCAGCTCCCAGGTTCTACAATGGAGACCCTAAGGACATAAGAAAAGACCTTCTGTGTTAGGCAGGTGACCCATTGAGCTCAGGAGCCTCCTCCTGCGAGGTGGTAGGAGATGCTGTTCAGGGAGAACACACAAGACTGGCTGCTACCTGCAGTCCCTTCCCCTTGCTTTCTCCCACCATCCAGCATTACTGCATTAGGAGTGATGGAGAGTACGTCCCTGACTCTTCTTTTATCACCTGTTTATGGACCTGATGTCAGCAAATGTATCTCTTTCCTTTTTGAAGCTCCTGGGACTGTCTACCAGCACAGTCTCTCGTACTAGCAAGTTCTGGAAGTTTACTAACTGCTGGGTCTTTTTTCTGTTTGAACTGATATTCTTGATTCATTGAGGGCCAAACATGGGAATGGGATTTATTACATTTAAGATCAAATTGTTCTGCTAATACACAGATAGGGATAGTGGCAAAGAACCACCACTGTGGCTGGACCACCCATAACTTTTCACATGAGGCACCGTCATGCAGAAACAAACATCAACGGGAGCTGAGAGCCACTGCGTACCAAGTAATCCACAGCATCTTACTAGATGTAAGTGCTAAATGGCAGCTTCAGGAGCATTGGTCTGGTGAGGTGATCTGTGAGCTGGCAGTGGGGTGTGCAGGAAAAGGAATCATGAACTACTGGGAACGAGTTTAGGGTTCTGTAGCGTGACGGCAGGCGCACGGTATGCGGAAGGGGGCAGTGAGGATGGTGTGGCACTGTTGAGCTGTGTTAGTGACATATAAGGGGGAATAACGTCACTGCAATACTACAGGCAGGCAAGTCGGCATGACAATAGTGCACTAAAGAAAGGATTTGCTTCAGTATGATGGATACTTGCTTCACTTAAAAAATCCAGATCAAGAGTGAAGTCACTGATAACATTTACAGTTTTCTTGCATTTTTAGGCTATGATTTTGTATATACTGGAAGTTCACAAGTCAAATGTTTGTCAAGGATGTATAGAAATAGCAGAGGATTTTGACAGTGTTAATGGGTTTTAAGTATAAAATTCTAGGTGTCCTAACTGAACTAAGAAAAGTGCTGACGGTTGCCGTTTTGGAGGAGGAAGGCACTCCCACATAGATTTTGAACACCGATTATCAATCTACGCTGCAATAGACTAGATCAAAATCAATATTTCTGCCTGGAATTCACACAGCCTCTTTGAGAGATGGGATTAATATGGTTACTGTTTGACTCTATGTTCTCAATCAGCTAAGTATGTGTACTTGTCATTCATATTTTGTTTTTAGCTTGTTATTCTGACAGAAGAGTCTCTGAGGAATGAAAGGAGACCCAGTTTGAAGAGTAAAGCGATGTAACATTTACATATTTTCACACTGTTAGGGAAGCCGGCTGTTAGACTTTGAACATTATTTATTCATTTGATGCTGCTATTTGTTACAGACCTCTGAAATATGTTACTGACAGTAACTAAACCATCCGTCTCGCTTTAGGATTTCTACTGATTGCTAATTTTGTTGACTAAGTGGTGGAAGAAGTTCAAAATGTGTTATAGCAGAAAAGACAGGGTTGTATTAGGAGGTTTTTCCTGATACCCAGCTCACATACTGAGTTGGAAGAGAGGTTTGGTTTTTTTTAATGTTGGCACATGCACTGAAAAAAAATCATGTTGTAGGCCTTGCAAATCATGCAGATCACTTCAGTTTGTGCTGGTGTGTTCTAAAAATCATGCAAATGAGCTTTCTATCGTAGTTGTTTACCCTGTGGGTGGAAATATAACCATCCTGTTCAAAGGGGTTGAACCAACCAACTCTAAAAGCAATTACTGGCAACATTTATTTTTTCATTAATTGGCTGAACCCTTTGGAACATGATATCTCTAAGGACAACATCTGCAATGTGTTACTGCCTTTATTGATGTTATGATTACTAGATTTTTGGATGCTACCAAAATGCTCTGGACGATACTCAAATACAAGATGGTTGAGAACTGGAGAGTCTGAAAGACAAAATAATGTCAAAGGGAATAAACATTTCCCAAGTGCTTTATAATTTCATTATTATTTTTGATAACTGTTTAGATACTTCACAATATAAATGGGACCTCGTTGAAAATACTGAGTTGTGAGGGGCTAATTCCTTGCCATGGCATGTCAGGAGAGATTTGTCCTTACATGGATTGCTGGAAGAACATCAGGAGTTTGCTGTGCTGGAGATGGGTAAATGGGACAATAAAGCCCCCCATCATTGATAGGGCAGAGGAAGTGGAATTGCTAGGGGAAAGAAAAGATTGTCCTTTCGTAGTTGGGCAGAACCAACTAAAGAGAAACAGAAAATTGAGTACAATGCAGTGAAGAAAGGTAAACTATTTTAGGTAACTTCTGGTATGGACTGGAGACAAGTAACATACGCAGAGGAAAATTCTGGTGTTTGCTATCTGGACAGTGGAGAATGGCCAGATCATCAGAGTGTTGTGAAGGAAACTGTATCAGGATTCAAATCCTGATTGCTCCAAAATTTGCTTCATTTCTGGTGGAAGAATTTTCAAGCCTTTGCAACAAAACTTAATTCGCCCAAGACTTTATTCCCATTAGCCAAGCTATGTTTTATTTCATTACGGTTTTACACCCCCTAGAGCTCTGACTCCTCCTTTGTCATTACTATGCTTGTTGCACAGAGCACCTGAATCACAGGCATAATAGAATTTATTTAATAGCTATATATCCCCCCCACCCAGAAAAAAAGAAAGATGAAATGAAAATACCTTGTGCTTTCTTTCTCCCTAAAAAGCTACCAAAGTGATAATTAATTAGCACCCTCTTTTGTTGCTACACAGTATTGGATGATCTTCAGGTCTGTCCATGGTGCTTTAGGTGCATAAATATTATGTAAATACATAATATTTAAATAAACAGAGACCTGACACTGTATGGGTTTTTCTTAGGGGAGGTGGGGAGGATTTCAGGAGAGATTTTAATTTTGGTCAGCAACTGTTTCTAAAGGCCACATGAAATCTGGACCGCAGGTTCGATTTGCTTTCAAATTCCTCAGTGGGTAGAGTTCACTGCAAGGCAATACCTCCATCATCTGAACCACTGTCATGGAACTATAGTCCTCTTATTTCAAACCCATCATGTTGCTTTATAGCATATGTTTTGCTAGAGGGAGGTGTGAACCACACATAAGACATTGCAGTAGAATTTCTGATTTATTTTTTAAATAATTTTAAAAATAATCCCTGAAGACTCTTTAACATAGAAGAGGGAGATAAGTTTATTTACTTAAAACAAAAGTTAAGAGCTTTTACAATATGTTCATGTAGCTGAAGACACAACTTTGTCAGGAAAGAATGTGAATAGAAAACCTTCAAATTTCTTAGTAAGCAAAAATAAATATTTAAAGTAGAGAAATGTGCCACAGCATGCTTGCTGCCTTATGAGGTTGTTTTCTGCTCTTGTCAAGTGTGGCTTTCAAAAGATTTTTCCTTTGGGGATTTTTTGGAAGCAGCAACAAAGCCTGAAATATTGCTTCTGTAGGCCATCTTTAAAAATTTCAGTGTGAAAAGATGAAATAAACAATTTCACTATTTTGTTGGTCGACATTGCTTTTTTTTGTTGAGCTGAGCGGGAGGGAGGAAGTAAGAAATAAAATTGATGCATCAAACATATAACTTCAAGATTTCTGTTCTTAGTAAGGTATGTATTAAGTATTCCTTTTTATTCATCCATGTATATACAGATGGTGTATGGCCAGTTACTGAAACATGCTTCAACTTGCGTTGGTCAGAACCCACACCTGTGTTTAAATTGGTCCCCCAGTGAAATCAGGAACTGATTTGGGGTTTGGTTTGAAACACATATTGTTTCAGTCTTCAGAGCAATTACTGTGCATATTATTATTAAAGTAAAAAATACTTTCCTGCAAGTATTTACTGATTTACTGAAAATGAGTCTTTCTGGGAATTTTTAACTTACCAGAGAGCAAAGCAGTATGTGCTGTGCTTTGTTTGTGCTGAGAGTTTTCATGGTGCAGTGAAAGGAAAAATTACGCAAAACTGTTTAGTGTCAGTTGTGCAAAATGCACACTTAGTAACACAGGTTTTCAAGCAGGGGGAAGCCTTTTTGGAGTTAGAATTGAATAGGTGGGGAAAAAAAATTGCTCGTTGAAATTCAGTCTGACCGTGGTCGTAAGGGATAACAGAAAATGTTTTTACAAATATATTAACAGCAAAAAGAGAGCCAAGGAGAATTTCTGTGCTTTATTGGATGGGGAGGGACATTGTTACCAAGGATGAGGAAAAGGCTGAGGTATTTAACACCGCCTTTGCCTCAGTCTTTAATTGGCAGACCAGGTATCCGCAGGGTATTCAGCTCTGTGAGCTGGAAGACCAGGATGGAGAGCACAATAAACTCCCCATAATCCAGGAGGAAGCAGTTAAGGACCTGCTACATCACTGGGACACCCACAAGTCTATGGGGCCTGATGAGATCCACCCAAGAGTACTGAGAGAGCTGGCGAAGGAGCTTGCCAAGCCATTGTCCATGATTTATCAGCAGTCCTGGTAATTCAGCTCTGTGAGCTGGAAGACCAGGATGGAGAGCACAATAAACTCCCCATAATCCAGGAGGAAGCAGTTAAGGACCTGCTACATCACTGGGACACCCACAAGTCTATGGGGCCTGATGAGATCCACCCAAGAGTACTGAGAGAGCTGGCGAAGGAGCTTGCCAAGCCATTGTCCATGATTTATCAGCAGTCCTGGTAAATAGGGGAGGTCCCAGACAACTGGAGGCTTGCCGATGTGATGACCATCTACAAGAAAGGCCTGAAGGAGGATCCTGGGAACTACAGGCCTGTCAGCCTGACCTTGGTACACCAGGGAAGATTATGGAGAGGTTCATCTTGAAGGCGCTCACAGGGCATGTGCAGGACAACCAAGGGATCAGACCCAGCCAGCATGGGTTCATGAAAGGCAGGTTCTGCTTGACCAACCTGATCTCCTTCTATGACCAGGTGACCAGCCCAGTGGATGAAGGAAAGACTGTGGATGTTGTGTACCTGGACTTTAGTAAAGTCTTTGACAGCATCTCCCACAGCATTCTCCTGGAGAAACTGGCGGCTCATGGCTTAGACAGGTTTACTCTTCACTGGGTAAATAGCTGGCTGGATGACCCAGCCCAGAGAGTTGTGGTGAAGGTAGTTAATTCTACTTGGTGGCTGACCACAAGTAGTGTTCCCTAGGGCTCAGTTTTGGGGCCAGTTCTGTTTAATATCTTTACCAATGATCTAGATGAGGTGATCAAGTGCACCCTCAGTAAGTTTGCAGGCAACAGCAGGTTGGGTGGGCGTGTTGATCTGCTGGAGGGTAGGAGGACTCTACAGAGGGATCTGGATAGGCTGGATCGATGGGCTAAGGTCAATTGAATAAGGTTCAACAAGGCCAAGCGCTACTTTGGACACAACAATCCCATGCAGCACTACAGGCTGAGGAAGAGTGGCTGGAGAGCTGCCTGGCAGAGAAGGACCTGGGGGTGCTGGTTGACAGCTGGCTGAACATGAGCCAGCAGTATGCCCAGTTGGCCAAGAAGGCCAACAGCGTCTTGGCCTGTATCAGAACTAGTGTGGTCAGCAGGAGTAGGGAAGTGATTGTGCCCCTGTACTCGGCCCTGGTGAGGCCGCAGCTTGAATCCTGTGTTCAGTTTTGGGCCCCTCACTACAAGAAGGATGTTGAGGTGCAGGAGCGTGTCCAAAGAAGGGCAACGAAGCTGGTGAAGGGTCTAGAGAACAAGTCTTATGAAGAGCAGCTGAGGGAACTGGGGTTGTTTAGCCTGGAGAAGAGGAGGCTGAGGGGAGACCTTATCACTTTCTACAGCTACCTGAAAGGGGTTGGTGGTGAGGTGGGTGTTGGTCTCTTCTCCCAAGCAACTAGCGATAGGATGAGAGGAAATGGCCTGGAGTTGCACCAGGAGAGGTTTAGACTGAATATTAGGAAAATTTTCTTTACTAAGAGAGTGGTCAAGCATTGGAACAGGCTGCCCAGGGAGGTGGTGGAGTCACCATCACTGCAAGTGTTCAAAAAAATGTGTAGACCTGGTACTTAGGGACATGGTTCAGTGGGCATGGTGGTGTTGGGCTGATAGTTGGACTTGATGATCTTAAAGGTTTTTTCCAACCTTAATTATTCTGTGATTCTGTGAAAAAGTTTTTAGGGGGAAGAAATAAGGAGAGATCTCTTAAAAAGTTAAATGTGTGATCAGGTCTGTTTGACTCTGCACACTAGCCAGGTTGGGGTTGTAGGACACTGCAATCAGAGAATAGTTACTTGACATGTTCATTTATGGTCTCAGCTTGGGTAAGATGATTTAGTCTTCCATATTTAACTTCTGCCACTCAGTAAATCACATTTTCTTATGCCAGTACTCTTTGCTAGTGGGGAGATCCAACACCTTAAGGTCTATCGCAGGGCATGTTGCCCATCCACAGACCTGCTGTAGGTCCTTTGTGAGATGCTATCTGACGCATTCTGACTGCCTCAGCCTTTGTGCGGGCCCGGAGGTCGGGCAGAGCATGTGGACTGGCAAGTTTAGTAACGCCAGAACATCCAAAATACAAAGTGGTACAGCTCTTCTCGACATAGTTGAGTTCTACCAGTGTTTGGCATGAAGTGGCAGGTATGCTTTCCTTCCTTGTCCTTCATACTCTACCTTACAATATTATTAATTTACAGGATATACAGCCAGCAATTCAGTATTTAATACCAGGAATGTTTTATGTATCTGACTAACCATCTCTAAGCAGAGGGAGTGCCTCATCATCTCAGACAGCTACCTCACTGTTGCACGAAAGGGCTTAAAATTAGTCTGATTCTGATACCTGTGTGCTAAAATAAAGTATTTGATATGGTTATTGAAAGATAAGTATAAACTTTTTGAGTTTTGAAAAACTATAGTAGTCATTACTACCCAAATTTTATGTTGGGGGAAAAGGTGAGTGAGGAAGGAGAAATAACTGTTTTTAGGGACCGAAGCTAGAGATGTGAGACACCACTTCATCAAACATAAGCAGCACCTCAGTAAAGAAGAGCAGTGGTATTTCACAGTGAAGCCAAGCAGTTCAAGGAGGTGGGCTTAAACACACTGTACATTTAATCCTTTATCTTTTTGGTCTTTTTGTTCACTTAGGCGTATTGTACCTGGGGTTTTTTTGTATAAGGCAAATTTAAAAGGGCTGTTTCAAGATCCATAAACCTGATGCTGTTGGATGCTCACAATGAAAGCAAGTGTGTGTTACTCTGTATCACTATTATTTCCAGAATTACTTAAAGAACTCTCTGAGTGTTTTGATGCCACCTTCCCTCTATTTACACCTCTTAGATTTTTGGTTTATGAGCAGCAAAAGCAAACTGTCACTATTTGCTGTAAATTGAAGCTTTTAATAACTATGTCTGTTCTACAACATTTGCCAGCTTTAAATATTCTGTCGGTAGAAAATAAAAATAGCAGGAAATCTCAGCAACAGTGACACTGAAAATTTATCGGCTTATGCTCAGAAAGGTGTAAAATACAGACTTCAAGAATAAGCAGTTGTAGTTTTCCTTAAAGTAATTTGCACTTGCTGTGGCTAACAGTAAACTCTATATACATCACTGCCAAAATAAATGACGAAGTATTTGTATGTAATGTAGTTATCTATACAAAATACTATTAAAACTCTTAAATAGTAAGAGATGGCCAAATAGATATTATTTGTCAGACTTCGGCATTAGTTGCATTGTTGGATACAAAGATGAAGTTGTAGAAATGTTCTGAAGAGTAGTTCTGCTCAGTAACAGAGGTCTTTTATCATCTTGTAAAACTTGACTGTTGTGTCAGGTTGTTTTAAAGTAAAAAAAGACATTTCAAGTGTAAACTGTTTCAAATAGCATTATTTTATTTAACCTGGAAACATGCTTGATAAAATGCGTATATATAAAAAATAAAAAGTTTACATATGCTGTCTATAGGAAAACTGCGTATTTTGTTGCTCTTATTTTTCATTGTTGCTGAGGGAGATGTTCTTTTGGCAATTATCTTGGGTTTTTTTTAATTTCAGGTTTTATTTATTGCTCAGTAGCATTTCTTCCTCAAGTACCAAAAAAATGGCTAATTATTTATCAACTTTTCTTTAGTGGTTTTATTTGTGAGTGAAGCACGTTCAGAGTAACAGTAAAAACTCTGAAATATGACTGTTTTATATTGCGGTGGATCTCTTGTTATGGAACAGGAATATTTGGGGACAGCCCTGGCAGGATTTCTGCTTGTCCTTGACTGAAGCATTTCGCTCGTGATGGGACTAGTTCAAGTCTGTGATCAGAAGTGTGTTATATCCAGCCTAAAACACTGTTTTCTACCTCATGCAATTTCCCTTTCAGGCTCACTTTTATCTCATTTTATTTGTAAAACTTCTAACAAGGTAGAATTACGGTTTTAGTCTTAGCAGATATTCTGGCAAATACCTGTCTCCTGTGGTTTTTCTGTTCAATGGGGATGGCTAATGTTTTAATTGTGTTCTGTTTTTCGGGCACTCGGGAAGCCAGTAGCTATCATTTCCCTCTCTGATAAACCATCTTGCCCCAGTTCTCCTTTGAAAGTGTGAGTCACGTTTTGCTAAAAGATGAAACCAATTAGAAAGAGAAAAACACTTCCCGTTTTAGAAGAGGGTCTACAAAATATTTTTCTGGTCAGAAAGAAGTGTTACAAGATTGAATTCCTGCCATCTACAGATGTAATTTTTGTGTGACAGAGCCTTCAGTCTGCTGTCAGTGTCTTTCAAGAGTAATATGGGTATGTAAAGGTGTGGGGGAGCCTTACCTAGAGAGGGATAAAATTATTCCTCTGGGTAATACTTTTTGTTTGTTTATTTCACAGCAAAGGTTTGGACCTGTTCCTGAGTGAAAGGGCAGCATGACTTACAAGAGCCCAGCAGGGAAATTGTGACACATAAGGATTTGTTTAATTTAGAGGGCAAAAAAAAAGAGAGGAATTCTTAATTCTCTGCTTTTTCTGTTGGATTTAGTTGGGCAGAAATTCTATTCTAGGTGAGCAGTCACGATAAAAATAATGTTTTTGTCTTAGAAGTCATTGTGCCAACTTAAGCCCATAAAACAATTTCTCTTATTCTGTAATTTTCAAAATATTTATTAGGTTAAGATTATGCATACCTGTATCTAAACATGATTTGTGTGGTGCACATCTGTAAAACTATAATAAGATCTCTTCAGTCTGGAATCGCGTAGAAAAGAACAGTAAAAGATTAGTCCACTGGGTGACAAAAAATTTACAATTTTGGGTCAGATTTATAGCAGAAATAGTTGAAGGATTGCAGATTCAGAGCTTATAGGCTTTCAGGGGCTTTACCTAGTTAGGAAGAGAAGGTGTTTAAATTAATTAAGATAACTAATATTGGAAAATTATGTAGTCAGTGGAGAAGTATAAGGCAAGAAATATAAATGTGCAGAAAAATGCTTGAACTCTCCATCCTGGAAAGGAAATGATCAACCAGGATGTGTTAAAGGGCTGTAAAATAATAAGTGGCATGATACAGATGAATAAGGAATTTTACTTAGTATTTCTCATAATCCAAGAATTATGATAAATAATCTGGGACAGATGTAAAACCAACAAAAGAAAGGAGGGAGGTGGTTTGATTTGTATCACATCATTCAGTTATAGAGACAGATAACGTAAACTTGTTCCAGAAGCAGTTAGACAAACTGATGGAGGAAAGTCCTGTTAAATAAAATATGCTAGGTGTGACCCCGGTTCAGGAATTCTGTAAAACTGATTTCTGGAAGACAAGAGGATCTGCCACAGGAATAAATGGTTGTGCTGGGTCAAAAAAGGCACATCCAGTCCTGCAGTCCGTAGCACCCAATGCTGCTAAAACGATACAACAGAAGAACTTGTACAAAGAAATTTTTCATATGGCATCCTGTTCCTCTTGCCTCTAGGGTCATTAAGAAATATGTATATTAAGATTGAACACTTAGTGTGCAGCTGGTTGAACGCTTGGTTTTGTGAAGAATCTGCTCTACTGCTTAATTCCCGTGGCAGCAGCATGAACACGTGCAAACCAGCGTGACAGAAAAAGCGCTGGGTGTTATAACTGAGCCTCCAAGTTCCCTGTCCAGATGTGCGTCCCAGCATCATTCTGCTGCAGTCTCAAGACAAGAGCACTCCCCTTCATATCCTCTTCACCAGTGACACAGAAGTCTGCTGTATATATAGGAACAGTGGTCCATTACACACTATCACCTGACCCGATGGCTGGATCTGGCTACACCATTAACCCCCAGGCACAATTTTTGTCTTTGGGAAAGAGCTACATTTCAGACTCTCGGAGATTCCTTGCGTGCAGCCAGAGTACTCATGTAGACATGCATAATGTTCAGGTTAGTAGAGATGAATCCACCTAAAGCTCTGTGAGCAGAAAAACTGGTTTTACTCAGTGCTACAGAAAAGATCTGAGTAAGAAAAAAAATTGTGCAGAAGTCACTTGTGGGTGACGGGAGAAAGGAGTGACACATAGCTGAAAGGAGATGGATCGAGACTTGGGACTGAAAATACCCCATTGTATGGGTTTTTCTTACTTTTGTCCCGGCACCTTCATGTTATGTCAACTGTCTGTTTGGCATAGTCTGTGTAAGAGTATATTGCAGAGTGCCATGTATTTCAAGTGGCATTTAGCAGAAGAGGAGCTAGCGGTTCTGGTGTGCTGAGAGGTGTCCCAGAGAGGTAGTGTCTCTGGTACTTGCTCCCCACTAAGTTGTCTCAGAAGACCTGGTTCCTCCACAGAGGATAGATACCGCTGATAAAAAGGAGAGCCCTGTCTTCCTCCAAGACACAGTGTCTTCTGGTGCCTGTCGGGTTTCTACTGATTTGGGATGGATACATGCCATCTGACATGCCATTTGTGCAAGGTTGCTGACCTGTGGTCTACATAGAGTCACTCTGCAACCACTACATTGCCTGGGAGGCTATGATTAATTCAGCGCCAGTTCAGCTTTTTGGGCTGGAAGCTATTTTTAAGACCTCAGCTGCTACAAGTTTGCTTGCCTGCCTTTACTTCAGTGCTGAGGCTCAGAGCAAGGGTGACGTGCACGGTCACACCAGTTTCCAGCGCACCAGCTGCTCCCTGAGACCTGCCGAAATGCGCCCTTGTGTCCTGGGGCAAATGTGCTCTGCAGCTTCAGTGAAAGACACCTGCCACTTACTCCGTGGCTGGAGGACGCATGCGGGCAGCTCCTGAGGGAGCAGCTTGTGAGCTGTAAATCCACAGCCCAGCGTGCCAGTGGTGACTTGCTCATCAAACCACATACTGGTTACAACTGTAGTCTGCACCTTAGGCAACGTAGGGGGCCTTCATCCATCTCATTTTCGCATATGTGCAGCATGCATGCAAGAGGCCGGCATGGCTGAGCTGAGACCTGCTGGTCAAATTGAAGGATGAGAGGGAAATGCACAGGCAGTGGAAACAGGGACGGGCATCCTGGGAAGAGTACAGGGACACTGCCCGGTTCTATAGGCGTGGGGTCAGGAAGGCCAAGGTGTGGCTGGAGCTGAACTTGGCAGGGGATGCAAAGAATAATAAGAAGGGCTTCTACAGGTATGTCAGCCAGAAAAGGAAGGTCAGAGAAAGCGTACCCCCTTGATGAACCAGACTGGCAAACTGGAAACAATGGATGAGGAGAAGGCTGAGGTGCTCAATGACTTCTTAGCCTCAGTCTTCACTTGCATTGTCTCATCCCACACCTCTTGAGGAGATAGACTGCAAGATGGGGACTGGAGGAGCAAAGTCCATCCTACTATAGGAAAAGATCAGGTTCGAGACCACCTGAGGAACCTGAACATGCACAAGTCTGTGGGACCTGATGAGATGCATCCTGGAGTCCTGAGGGAATTGGCTGATGTAGTTGCCAAGCCACTGTCCATATTTGAAAAGTCCTGGCAGTCAGGTGTAATCTCTGGAAAAAGGGAAACATTGCACCCATTTCTAAAAAAGGTAGCAAGGAGGACCCTGGGAACTACCGACCCAGCAGCCTCATCTCTGTGCCTGGGAAGATCATGGAACAGATCCTCCCAGAAGCTATACTAAGGTACATGGAGGACAGGGAGGTGATTTGAGACAGCCAGCATGGCTTCACCAAGAGCAAGTCCTGCTTGACCAGCCTGGTGGCCTTCTATGATGGAGTGACCACATCAGTGGGCAAGCGAAGAGCTACCGCTTATCTGAACTTCTTTAAGGCCTTTGACACGGTCCCCCACAACATCCTTCTCTCTAAATTGGAGAGTTAGGGATTTGGAGGGTGGACTGTTTGGTGGAGGAGGAATTGGTTGGATGGTTGCGTGCAGAGGGTGGTGGTCAATGGCTCAGTGTCCAGATGGAGATTGGTGACAAATGGTGTCCCTCAGGGGTCCGTATTGGGACCAGTACTCTTTAATATTTTCATCAGAGACAGACAGTGGGATGGAGCGTGCCCTCAGCAAGTTTGCAGATGACACCAAGTGTCAGTTGGTGCAGTTGACATGCCTGAGGGACAGGATGCCATCCAGAGGGACCTGGGCAAGCTTGTGGAATGGGCCTCTGTGAAGCTTATGAGGTTCAACAAAGCCAAGTGCAGAGTCCTGCACCTGGGTTGCAGTATCAATACAGGCTGGAGGATGAAGGGATTGAGAGCAGCCCTGCCAAGAAGGACTTGGGCTACTGGTGGATGAAAAGCTGGACATGAGCCGGCCACGTGCACTCGCACAGCCAACCATATCCTGGGCTGCATCCAAAGAAGTGTGGCCAGCAGGTCAAGGGAGGTGATTCTGCCCCTCTACTCAGCTCTTGTGAGACCCCACATGCAGTACTGTGTCCAGCTCTGGAACCCTCAGCACAGGAAAGACATGGACCCGTTGGAGAGGGTCTAGAGGAGGGCTACCAAATTGATCTGAGGGATGGAACACCTCTCCTGTGAGGACAGGCTGAGAGCGTTGGGGTTGTTCAGCCTGGCGAAGAGAAGGCTCCAGAGAGACCTTATTGCAGCCTTCCAGTACTTAAAGGGGGCTTCTAAGAAAGATGGGGACAGACTTTTTAGCAGGACTTCTAGCAATAAGACAAGGAGTGATGGTTTTAAACTAAAAGAGGGTAGGTTTAGACTAGAAGAAATTTTTTACAATGAGGGTGGTGAACCACTGGCACAGGTTGCCCAGAGAGGTGGTAGATGCCCCATCCATGGAAGCATTCCAGATTAGGTTGGACACGGCTCTGAGCAACATGATCTAGTTGAAGATGTCCCTGCTCATTGCAGAGGGGTTGGACTAAGTGACCTTTAAAGGTCCTTTCCAACCCAAAGATTCTATGGTTTTATGCATATGTTTTTTTAGGCAAGTTTTGAAACACCTAGAACTTTAGAAATATCTTTCTTGTACCCATAAAACCTCCTCCATTTTGGCAGAGTTACAGAAGCTTCGAAGCAACCATATAATGATATGAAATAGGTTTTTTTTAACAACATCTAGTGGCCCCAGTTCTTTTTTACTTTTCCTGGATTTGTAACTCCCAACAACAGTATTTTTAAAAGTCAGATAAAGTGATGTTATCTATTGGTTATATTTTTTGATGCTTTGGGAGGTATGTTTAGTTTTTATGTTGGAAGCTGCCAGGCTTTTTTAGAAACCTCTGAAAAACATTGTCTGAGAAGAGGAACAATGACAAAGCAAGGCTTTGGGAAATCACAGGTTTTCAAGCAGAGTTTCTAGTAAATATATTAGATCTGTAGTTAGATTTAAAGACAGTGCTTTTAAGGGGGATGGTTCTTGAAGAAGTAACTTTTGTTACTGGGTCTTTCTTCCGGAGTAAGCAGCCTTAGTTCAGCGTACTGCAAGAACTTCTTGGCATGTAAATAACAACACACAGAAATGTCACTGGGAGCAGGGCTTAATGTGGGACAAATGCCCAACTGGTGCTTCTGTTCCCAGAGAGCTCTCCCCTATGCTTCATAAAACAGTCCTAGCTGATTCCTCTAATATTTTTAAGAAAGCTTTTTTGCCATCTTCTGTCCCCATATCTTACAGACTTGAAACTTTGAGCAAATACTTCTTCCTTTCAGTCCAATTGTATTGTGGGCACTGCCAGTTTAAACTGTTTTCCTGTGTGAATTGGTTCAGTGGCTCTGGTGAATCGGTTCGGTGACAAATGCTTTTCAAAGTTGTCCCTCAGACCCGCAGAACAGTGCTGTGGTGTGACAGGTAATTCTGGTGCCTTTAAAACAGGAACTTTCAATATAATTACCTTTTTCCATTCACACTTGGATGATGGTGATCTTTTTTTACTTTCTTGACAGTCTGTATGTAAAAGAATATATATGTGTGTGTAATTTAATGAATGGGTCTGTTGTCCTTTTCACCTCACTATGCTGTCCCAACCCTAAAAACAAAATGGAAAAAGAAAAACCCCACATCTTAGAAACAATTTTGATTAAAGCATTGCTTCAAAATTCTAGCATCAGGAAATAGAAGAAACATATTTTGGATAACTGGATTGTTCTGGAAGACCTGCTTTTAAAAGATGGCATGTTAAAAGTGCTTTTATATCTTTGCCTGGGTTACGTGATATAGCAAATGCTTTTGATATAATATTTGTGTTTCATCTGAAGGCTGTAAATATTTTTTTAAGATCTGCCTCTGATATCCCTATGTCTAGCAGAAATTCTCCCTCTAACCGAAGCGTATCCATCATTCTTTAGGGTATCCATCATTGCACATCCCGATTCAATAAGAGATGATATCTTATTATCCTTCCAGTGAGTCACCGTATTTATGGATTTAACTGGTATTGTCCAGATGTATCATCTTCGATTCAGCATGTTGGGTACTGCGGGACTTACTCCCCATACTCCACATACTGTAGGTTGCCATTGTGTGGTGCTGGGCCATCCCAGGGACCATTTTTATCTGTGAGTGGTATCAACAGATAACAATTGAGTTTTTGTAAGTGCAGAGTTTATATATTCAGTTTTGTTAAAATAGGGAAGGCTTCAGTTTAGCTTATAATACTGAAAAGTATCATCTGATTCAGTAGTTACGGATTTTCACGTAGTTTCTTTTTCACAGCCACTAGAGGATTGCCCATGTATATATTTACCCTCATTTGGTTATTCAGTGCTATGCTAACTCTCAATAAATATTCACCAATTCTGTGATATTTCAGCTCTTCTGAGAATTAAAAGGCATAAGGCATATTCAGATTGAAACTTCAAGAAGTCTTAGTGGTGATGGAATACGTGACACTCGAGGTTTTCACGTACAGAAGTATGCTTTTGAAAAGATGATGCTTCACATAGCTTTGCATGTCGTACAGACATGTCCATTTTAACTGACTATGATCAATTAGTTGAAAGTTTTTTTGTTTTCTGCTGCTTGTCATTACAGTAAGATACCTTGTGATCTTGTTAGAATCATCCTAAAAAAACCCGAAACAAGACACAGAAAGAATGCAGAACCAGGTGTGCTTTTTTAATGATGAAAAATACAGTACAGATTTCACAAGGCTAGAGGTCAATAAAGACATCTTTTCTTATTTGTGCATTTTCATAAAGTAATTTTAGAAAATAATTGAGGAGATAGGCTTGCAAATAAAGCAGAAGACACATGAGGAGCTATGCTTCTGTGGCAGTAATAGTTGCTGGTAATGCAGTAAGGGGAGGAAGTTAATTACAGGATCATAACAGTCTACAGATGTTTAAAAGATGAATACAGTAGTCAGAGTAATTTTTTTTTAGCTTATTACAAGTGAGATATGGACAGTTTTAGCCTGAATGCCAGGGAAGATCTCCTCATGGCAAGATACAAATGAATTAACTCTTTAGGTCATACTTTCCCCTGGAGTACTTAAAACGCATTGTTAGCAATATTTAATAAGGGGGAAATCTCATTGCTCAGAGCGTGGGCTGGGTTCTGTTTCTAGCTGCTCTGGTGCTTGAAGCACTTTTCTTGGGGGCCATCCAATTACAGCAATCTGTTAACCTCTTTGGAGCAGAAAACTGAAACCCACGTCCAGAGAGATGAATGAGATGGACCTGAGGGCAGACAGCTCACAGAATAGGCTTTTGATTAAAAAATTACCTAATTCTTTAGTACTGATTGGGGAATTTCAGAGAAGCAGATGAGATCCTGATGCAGAAAAATTCTTGTGTTTCCTGCTGCCTGGAAGCGGCCTAAATAGCCAGCTTTTAGAAAATCCTAGCGGTAATTTCACTGCATTTTTGAGGACTAGTTGTTAGTTTCCCCCACAGGTGTTCCTGATGGTTATTGCATGCTGGTAGCAGTCAAGCAAAAGAGAAGAGTAATTCTCAAGGAAGAAAAGATGCTTATTTTCAAGCAGCAAAGGCATAATCCAGATAATTCAGGAGCTGCATTTTTAATCCTTGAAGTCCCTTCATGTAATGCCATACATAGCCTTGCCAAATTAGAGGAGGTGAGAATTTAAGAAGGGATGAAAAGGATCAGACATAAATTCCCCAGGTCGATTCCAAGAGAACGTTACAGGAGCCCAGAGGAGGGTAAATGCCCTTCAGTGGAGTTGCCTGAGGTGTTTTGGGGAGTGGGCTGGCCGAGGAGGCAGAGGAGAGACGTTGTTTTAGAGCCCCAGCAGTTCAGTAAGCCGATGCAATGTGGAGGAGAACCTCTCTTCACATTCTTCAGCGCTCGCAGGCAGCTTAAATCTAATAGATGCGTTGGCGCTCCAGCATACTTTATACTATGTAGATCTGGTCTCAAAGGGATCTTTCCAGTGACCGGTCCTCTGGCCCAGTGTGGCCTTCTGTGCTTTCTTCTGGCTTATGGTTGGTAAGTTGTTCCTGTATTCTGGGGATGCATGCCTAATTAAAAAAAGTTGCCTAGCTGCATCACCGTGTATTAGTGATAGATCTAATACTCAAGGTCATTTGATCATAGTGTCTTACAAAACAAAATTGCTAATTCTTCCTGAATAAGGACTAGTAAAACTGAGTTCTCCATTTTTTTTATTGTATTATCCAGGCATCCTTATGTTTCCCTTTCCTTAAAGCTGGAATGGGTTATAAACTTTGCAAAACAAATTTCTTCTGTTCAGGTGGGATTTCTTCAGATCCCATCAAGTTAAAAACTAGTCATTCCCAGAA
>NW_010561067.1:20092-34678 GCF_000687285.1 Phaethon lepturus | reverse complement strand
GAAAGAGTTGTTACCTATGTGTTATTTCACTTGCAGATCCCCTGTGGTGGTCCTGGCCATTCAGCTGCTCATGTTTGCTGTACTGCCCGGCATCACCTTTCTGCTGTGTCACTTTTCTGCCTCTGAAATGTATTGTCTGTTGGGTTGACAGGTTTCTTTGTACTATCACCATGGCTTTGCAGTTCCCCGTAGAATTTCTTGCAAACATAGTGGTTCCTTCATCTGGCTGGCTGATTTCCTATAGGTGTGAGGCTGTGGTGTTTGTTATTAAGATTTTGATAGGGGTTTTCAGGTTTGGGATTCCCTGAACTCTGTGGTACTCATTGGTGTTTGAACCTTCCTAAGAGGCAGTTGGAACCTCATGGAGTTAAAGAGTATTCTTCTCTGTCAGAGAAGTTGTCACTGTCAGGACAGAAAAAAGTGATCCCTCACAGGGAGGTAAAAGGAACGTAGAAACCATTATTAATACTCATACTTGTAAAATATCCATGGTGCTTTTTTTTCCCCCACTTCATTTTTGCAGTGGAAAGGAGGGAGCTTCAGGGTTTTGTTTCATTTTGTCTATTTTTGTTCATGTCTGTCCAGCTGAATCTTGTATCCTGTTAATTAAATTTAAACCCCACTGCAGGCATTTCAGTGGATTTTAATCCAATCTCCTGGTGTCTTTGTGTACTGTATGTGTTACCGATGTGACTTGATTCTGTGGGTAACATTTCCAAATTTTCTGTGGGCTTGTTTGTTTATCACTATAGCTAGTCTACCCATCGAATTCTTGAGTATGGTCTTGACAGTTGAAGGCTAGATCTTTTACTCTGGAATGTAAAAAAAAAAAAAAAAAAAGGTAAAATGTAAAAATGTGTATGCTGTAAATTCATTGTCTCTTAAAGTTATATAGAGAGACTGTCCACTGACGGAAGAGGTCAAAACTCCATTGTGCTGTTTCAGCTTAAACCTAGTGAGGATGAGCCCCATGCATGTAAATAGAGCACATTTCAAACATTGCTTTTGTTTGTTCTTCAGGGAAAAGTCTGATCCTGAGCATGTTAGAACGTATTCAAGATGGCTTTAATAAGTAAGAATAACAGTAAAGATACAATAACATAAGGCTTAGCAGCCGTGTGCAGCTGAGACTCATAACTGCTGCTTCACTGCTTGCAGTTGTCTGTGCTACCTTGGCTGGCAATTGCATCCTCCCTTTCAGTACAGACCTGTGGTTAAGGAATGACTCGTCCCACTCTTGCACTGACATTGACCTCAGCAGAATTACTCCATTTCTGTGTGCGAGCAAATGAGAGGAGAATCAAGCCTGTAATCCGGAAAAGAAGAATTGCTTAAATTTGATCTCATGAATAAGTACTGAGTCCTAATTTTGTACTATTTCTGGTGTTCAGATGGAGACAGCAATATATTAGGGATTAAATAATAGTTTTGAAGCAGGATTGAAAATGCAGCATTTGCAGTTGCTCAGTTACGACCTTAACTGTGTAACTGCCCTCAGCAACGGGACCCCAGCGAGGAGACCGCACCAGCTTTGTTCATTTGCTCCTGATGTTGGCTGCTGTTGCCATCCAGCAGTCTGGGTTTTGCTTTCTTTTAATACAGATCAGTAGGATTTAAATTATTACTGAGAGATTGTGTGCACTGAATGGCGATGTATGTTCCTGTTGAGTTACTGTAAAGCTGTTTTGTTTTACAACTAAACTGATGCATTTTAGGTGAAAGTAGCATTTGTGCCCTAAAGCTTGTTGTTAGGTAATAAGTCCATAGAAGCAGTCTTCTGACATCTGGAGCACAAGTCTTATGAGGAGCGGCTGAGGGAACTGGGGGTGTTCAGTCTGGAGAAGAGAAGGCTGAGGGGAGACCTTATCGCTCTCTACAGTTACCCGAGAGGGGGCTGTGGCGAGGTGGCTGTTGATCTCTTCTCCCAAGTAACTAGCGATAAAACAAGAGGAGATGGCCTCTTGTTGGCCATTTGTTTCCTCTTGAACAAGAGGAAAGTTCCACCAGGGGAGGTTTAGACTAGATATTAGGAAACATTTCTTTACTGAGAGAGTGATCAAACATTGGAACAGGCTGCTCAGGGAGGTGGTGGAGTCACCATCACTGGAAGTATTAAAAAAACGTGTAGACATGGCACTTCAGGACATGGTTTAGTGGGCATGGTGGTATTGGATTGATGGTTGGACTTGATGATCTTAAAGATCTTTTCCTTAACAATTACCTTAAATGATTCTGTGATCTCTTTGAGATGCTGGGGTTCAGCTTCCTGAGGTGGAGCAATGTTAGCATGGTTTGGTAAGGTATTAATGTCTTTCCTCTTAGAGAAGGCAGGTTTGAAAGAGGCAGTATCACTTTGGGGAAGCTGTGTTCAGGACTCAGACATGTGCAGTGTTAGTGCCTGGTATTTGACATGTGTAAAAAAGGTGTTTTCAAGTTAGTAATTCTGAGTTGCAGAAATGAAGATCCTTGAGAAACAAATTCCAAATTGTGGGATAGACTTTACACTGTCCAAAAAAGAATGTTTTCAAAATAAGAAATTATTTCTTATTTATACGGCCTGCCGCTGCGATTAAGGTAACAATGAATAATTACCTTCTGAACTCCCTTTGGACTAATAGCAATGCTGTTCCCTGCTACTACTCTTGAGTTTAGAGCATGAGGATTAAAATGTAATGGCTTAAATATAAAAGAAAAAGACCACATATATTGTTACTGAAATTTAGTTTCACCAGGTTAGATGGTAATAGTGAAGTGTTTAAAAAAAAGAAAAGAAAAAGAAAGATCAAAACCCTTCTTGTCTGCCCCCTCCACTCAAACACCTTTTTGTCTCAAATGAAGAAGCTGCTGTATGGGCTCTGGAAGAAATTGCTTGTTACCCAATAGCAATAGCTGAGCTGCCATTTCTTGGGTGGTTTGTTTCTGGGTTTTAACAGGTCTTTGTGATATATGTGATACATGTAGCTACACTTATGTTTAGGAGAGAGTAAAAAACAGCATGTTTTTATGGTAATGAGACGTCGCATGATTTCTTCCCATTTTCAGTTTGTCAAAGTATGTTCAGGACGATACCTTAACTGCCTCCCACTGTCTCCTGTTTGCCAGTGGCAAAGACCAGATGGGGTGAGACATTTGCCAAAAATTACAACCCAGTGGTGGGAAAGGACTTGCAACAAATCTAGATCATTCAGTCAAAATCCTCAACAAGTGCAGGGAACGCAGGGAGTGTAGGGAACGCAGGGAGAAGCTGTGCTGCAGTGTGGTCTGTGAAGGGTCAGAGGTGCATCCTTCCAGCACATTGAATCAAAGAACATTGCGAACAGCCCCGTGTCTCTCCCTGCAGCAGTTCCTGGTGGAGCTGGCTGGTTTGGACGCTATTTTGCAAAGTTACATTCCCTCCTGACCAGTGTTCCAGCAAGTGGGTCCCGAGGAAAGCCATGCGTTGCTCTGACAGGGGCATTGAGAGGTTATTACTGCTGAGCAAGCCAAGGCATATTAAACCTGTCATGTTAACGCAGCAGTGCCTGTAACAAGCTGTATTCATATGTTGTGATAGAAAGGGAAAAGTGCTTCCTTTTCAGCTGTGAGACAAGGTGTGCAGTCAACCTGTCCTCGTGCGCCCTGTCTTCTGGACTGTAAGAACTACTACATTGCTGCCTGTGCAATTTGTGTGCCATTTGAACTTTCAAGCTGTAATAATCAGCTAGAGATCCGCAAGCCAAAGATCACAAAGCAGAGAACCAGGAAAGAAAAAAAAAAAGTTTAAAAGTGACCTGCTAGGAAGAGGCCAGGCCCAGAGGAGTAATTTCTGCCTTTCGTACCGAGGACAAGCGAACAGGGCGCTGGGCGCTCCCCTCACCAGCCACAGCAAAAGCAGCTTAGTGCTGGGGGCTTGTCCCTTGTAAGAAGAGCACGGCTGCATTTAGAAAGATGTGTAGGTGGTCTCAGGTGGGAGTGTTAGGCACCTGGCTCTACTCAAAATGTAAATTAGCCACTGAAAGACCCACCCTCTTGTTTTTACTGAGCTGTTTATGATGTAGGAAAGAATGTGTTTGGGTTTTTTTCATTTTGCTTTTATGAAAAAAGGGTAAATGAAACAGCAGGTATGAAGAGCTGCAATTTTAAAATCTCACACCAAATCATTCAGCCTTCATTCCTCCCAGAGTTTATCTAGAAACAAAGGGAGTGATTTGTCTGAGGTAGTCCTACCTCTGAAGATTTCAGGTAAGTTACGGGGAAATATGTTTCAAAAGAGCTAACTATTAAAATGTGTTCATGTCTGAAAAAAAGGTAATGAAGCTGGTGGCAACCTGCTCAGAGCGTATTTCAGCATGTTATTTTTGCTTAGGATACGTGTGGCATGGTGGGATTTTCTTAAAAGCATGATTCTATGTGTGTTTCCGAAGGGCAGCATCAGAAAGATGGGCAGCAGCAGGGGTTTGAGTGGATCCTGTGGTGATAGGAATGGTGGAAATGGATGCTCAGAGCTGGATGAAAGCCTGTTTTATTTGCAAGCTGACTGGCAGCTAGTATTAAACACTTGATCCCCTGTCCTTTAAATTAGCCAGTGGAATCTGCCATTGGCAGATTGCCCGAGTAAAATGGCATTGCAGTACCTAGGGAAACTTCTTTGGGAAAAATTATAATTACTCAGTTTAACCCCCCATTTTCAGATGCAGAATTACCAGTGAGGCTTAGAGGATTTAACCCCAAAATCCCAAGGAGAATATCTAACCCTATATCTGCAGAGAAATAGTATCTGCTCTTCGCTTCCCCCACTCCATCACGTGCCAGGTAGTCTTATCCCTCTTGTTTGGCTATACACTTGTTTTCTTATGCTCGTCTATGGACAAAGGAATTGTACATACAATTTCATACATAAATCCTGATTGGGGCTACCTGTTTCTGGATTTATCAGGTTTAGCCCATTGTGGACAGCGTAACTGAGCCACTGAGAACGCCAAATGCCTATTACTCAGCTGAGAAAGCTTCATAGTAGGTCACTTTTGCTGCCACCGCAGTAAATAATTGTGAAACCTGGGAATTTAGTTCAACACAGAAAATAATTAGAAGTCCCAAGACAATCTTGGGGACTCAGGTTCCTTAGCAATTTTGGGAGCAGCAAGACGATAAGAGTGTGGATGTATTAGCCCATGGTGTTGTACTGGAAGCCTAACATCTTGCTTAACCTGATGGTATAAAAGTTAGCAGCATTGTGTTAGATTCAGTCCCCCCAGTTGAAAAACAAAACAAAACAAAAGAGGTACTTGAGCTCTTGAAAACAAGTAACAATTTGTAGCCCTGCAGACGCTCAATATAAGATCCGTTGTTATTATGAGAGTACAGAGGTTTGGTATTAAACTCTGCCAAAAATATATTGGATAATTTATATATAGATAAATAGGCAGATATTAAAAAAGGAAAAGCTTCTGAGCATCTATTTTTTACACATTCTTGCAATGAAATGTGAACCACTTGTTCCCAGATCTTAAGCTGGACATCTGCATGAATTGCAGTGCTACTGTAAATATTTCTCAACATGGACAGGTAGAGGCTATTGGAAGAACCAGAACAAATTCTTAAGTTGCCAATATTGTCACAAAGTCTCCCTGCAGAATGAAGTTGTTTGACAAAGTGTTTCCCTGGTGATTTGACTGCAGATGAAAATGTCTTCAGCAATAAAATTCCATGCTCAGGTCTCAGCTCTCTATGCTCATCAATCAGCAAATGACATATCAAGGATCTTTTTTGCTGGATTAGTTAATGTGGTGGAGAAAATACGTGAGACATTGATATTCCTTTAAATTTCTATACATAGGAGTTTTTTTCCACTCTTAAACACACATTATTTTAGATTTTGTTATTGTTGCCTACAGCTTCCTTTAGTAATCAATAGTGCTGCAATAAGACTAATGTAAAACTATTTTTTATGTACACAGGTTTTCTTGCCCAGAGATCATGTCTACTCTCAGAAAATTGCTGTCAATCATAGGAAAGGGAGAGCTGGGGAAAGGGTGAAGAAGAGAAGTACATTTGGTGACAGCGTATCTACCCTCAGTGCACTGTCCTTTGTGGCTTAATATATTACTATTTTGCCAATAAATGGCATTTTGTAGAATTTTTATGTCTCTATGTGTTTTAAACACAATTTTGTTATGGATAATCATGTGCCAATTCTGCTGATACTTTCATAATGTATCATTAATGGCTTTAGAAAATTCAATTACATGGCTGCAAAGGAATAAATCACCTTTTAGTTTAATTACCTCTAATATAACAGCAGCAAATATCTTCTGGGAAGCTGCCTCCTGTGTTACTAAATGACTGTCAATGATGAAGCTGCTTTCCTTAAAGGATGCTCTATTAAGGAGATCGTTTCACAGTGTTTTATGCTACATCTGTTGCTGCCACTACTAAATTTTATAAAGGAATTTAAAATATGACAGATGTCAGTAATAACTTGCATTTCATGCTTACTTTTTAAGAAAAAAATTGAACTTACTGCAATTCCCATAAAGATTTATACGAAATGTTTCATATTAAATCCTTTTTAATACTTTAAAAATATTTTTTGAATGATGATATGGGATCCAGGGAAATACCTTAAAACACATTATAGCAGATCCCCTCTGTGTAGTGTGTGTCCATCTGCTGAGGATAATACTTAAGAAAAGAGTCATTCATTTTCCTACTAAATGTCTTAAAACAGAGTCGCTCCTATTCAGATGCAACCACCTGAGAGGCAAAAAAGGAGCACAGATGGAAAGATTAGAAATAAGGAAAGGATGGAAGAAAGCATGTAAGTGGTACAGGAGGAAGATGACTAAGAAGATGAAGGCTGACGACCTGGAAAGGGAAGAGTGGGAAGAGCCACGATTCTCAACAGGGAAGATGAATGAGGAGAATCAGCTGATGAGGCAAAGGGAAGAGATAGGGAGGAAAGGCAGCAATACAGAAAAATGAATAATTTAGTAAAAGCAGAGATCAAGGGCACCAAATAATCAAAGGATAGGATATAAAAGGATATTGGCTGCCTTTTCCTCCCATCACCAATCAGTAGGTGGGAGAGAGGGATGATGGACCAATGTCAAAGGCACAGTCAACTTGTACTTTCTTGTTTGTTCTCTTCTTAGGGCTCTGGGTTTCCTTTGTGTGATTTTTGCATTCACCATATTTACTTTGTCCACATTTCCTTTAATACCACTGTATTGCGAAACTCTGTGACCCTTTGAATTTTTTAAAACAAAGTGGGATCGTACCTTGAACTAACAGGCTTTAAAATCATTCTGAGCAATTTTGGATCATCTCTTTGCCTCGTGCTTCTAGAAAAGTGCATGTTTTGGTACATCACCTCCCCTCTCTTAATACTGTAACTAGCAAACACCTTGATTTGGTTGTTCAAACATACAGGGAGTGCAGAGCCTTCAGTGTGCAGAGTATCGTGGTGTGTACTATCAAATGTCTCCCTGTCCTTAGGGTGGTGGAGTGGCTCCAGCAGAGGTACAGATGTAGACCTCTAGATCTCCCAGGATCTAGACCCTGCCCTAGAGGCGCGAGAGTGTAGGGGGATGTTAAACCCTTGGCCGTGCTGTGGCCCATCCTTTCATTTGCCAGCTAGCAAAGGTTAGCCAGCGCGGGAGGATAAAAGAGTGAGGCTTTTTGAGTGGTACAACCCCCAGTGCATTTTTGTTCTTCAGGAGAGAGTCAATCAGGGAGTGTGCCCTGCCCTTTTCTTTGGGCAATTTCCTTACAGCAGTCGTTCACACGTTAACACTTTACAGGGTAATGGGTAGGTTGTTAACTAATGTCTGTTTTCAGCCTCTAACTTGTAGGCTATAACAGTAACAATACATTCTATTTCAGAGGGTGATTTTTTTAAAAGGAAAAAATTTTTTTTTTTTTTTTCTGAATCCAGGAGGTGGGAGTTAAGCAGCACTTAATGTATTGAATTTAAGTGAGAGAAAATTTGAGCATAAGGTACAGAGACATGTAAGTTGGGTTTGGATGAACACATTTGTGTGTGGAAAATTATATACTGCTTCAACAAAAATGACTTTTTCTTTCTGAAAGAAAACATTGTTTTCTCCCATGTATTGAGAGAAGGTACAGATCTCCCATTGTAGCATGTGTAGTTTTTATCCCCGTACACATAAACAGCAGTACTATTAAACCAATTTTTTCTGAAAATTATGGAAGACTCCATAAGAAGGTGTCTTTCTTCCCTCAATCTGTTTTTATTTTATGTGCTGATTATCTTATCTTGAAGCTGTGACCCTCATTGTTCTGGCAGAATTAAAAAATACACCAGAAGTGTATTCCCCTCCTTACTAAAAATAATTTCCAAATAAAAAGAAACATTCAGAAAGGTTGTGAGAAAATGTGGTGTAAAATTGACAGTAGTGAAATAATATTTCAAGAATATAGTAAAAATTCAGTAAGAACAGAATCAAGTTAAATGAAATCTTCTTGTTTCTCCCAGGCAGGATTAATGTAAATACAGAATGAGTGTAATATGGGGAATGATAACATATAGTCACAGCCCAATTAAACAAAATAGCAAGTAAGAAAGATGTATCCTGGGAAAAAACCTAGCTCAAAGGAAAGCCCTGCTATTTTGTCCTTGCCTCACTGTTTTTATTTTGCCTATCTACAGCTGATCTTCAGTGCCTTTACTTAGCAGGGACAGCTTTTAAAACAGAAAGCTACTCACAAGAACCAGGATTTTTAAGAGAAGGTCCTCAGTCTGCCTCCAGTCTACTTAGAGATACACGATGTGCTCTGTGTTTGGTTTTGATCTGGGCTTTTTTACCTAGTCCAGAGTGGGACTGCATTTGGGGCAGCTGTGGGTTTGCGACACGAGGCAGTGGAACTGTGTCAAAGATGCAGGGACATCAGCAGGGAGTAAAACTCTGTTTTTGGAAACGTTGCAGAAGGAAAAGAGGCAATTCTTAAAGCAGCTTAGACGAATGAGTGCAGAGCGAGCCCCGGGTGGGATGGTGCTGTTTGCAGGATGATGGGCGTTGCCATAGTGACCGAGAAAGGAGGGGACAGAGGAGTTTTGAGGAGAATATCAGCTGGGGCTTCGGTAATGCTAACTTGGCACGTGATGTCTGCCAGAGAGCCCCGGTGGGCGGATGGGCAGTAATGTGGTATGAGAGCACCGAGGTCGCCCGGCATCTGCTAGCGAGCGACTGGAGTCACGGCTTGGATGGATGGGGAGGTGCTGCCCTTGGTCTGGAGATAAACCCACCTTACGTTCACATACGCAGGTTATTTCCAGGTTATCTGTTGGCACGTTTCCTGACAGGGCAATTGCTTCTGCTTCCTTTCCTGGTCCTGAAAATATTAGGTTTAATTCTAACAGTGGCTGCTATGGAGAGAATTCCCAGATCCCCTGTGCCTTGACAGTACCACTCTTATCCCAGAGGCTGCATGTGCTGTCCTGCCCCGGCTGCCTGGCTCTCTTGGCAAATCAAAAAAACCTACAAAGAGTAGCCATGGACTGACCTCTTCCTCGTGCTTCGGCAGTAGTTTTATGCTCTCTGTAGTATTTTCTCTTGATTTGGGGAAAATGCAGAGTTGGCATCTGTGGTCGGTTTGTGTCAGGGGAACAGATTAGGAAGGCATGTAACCTGCTGGCTTTCTTCCCTAGGGTCTTACATCTGTGCAGTTAGGACGTAACACGGGTCTTCAAAGCCAGATGCTGAGTGATACTTGTAGGCAGCTCACTGGACATAGTGCTGATCCCTCGAGACTGGGGACCCACCCACAGTCTCCATGAAGCTGTGAATTTCTCACAAAGCATGATGCCAACTGTTGTGCTTGGAGCCAGGTGACTTCTCTCTTCAAGCAGATAGTTTGAGCTGTATTGTGTCTGTACGTCACAGTAAAACACTATCCAGTATTTTCACTAAAATAATCTTTTTTGCTTAAATAAGAATTATTGTCTTATACTAAATACATGAAGCCCATCAAGTGGGTGCAGTACTAAAGATGTCAAGTGAATGAATTATAGGCAGGAAGGAGAGTCAGAGCAGAGTTTGTCTCTGTAGCATGGAATCAAAATCTGGACAAGGCTAAGAACTGCTCAAGATCTAGATATATGACTGCTGTGATACAAAGTAAATAGCATTTTTAAAATTAATGTTCTTGGCATTGGCTATGTTAATACTTCCCTTTTGCAACATTTATTTTTTCATTAACGGAGCTAATGTGATTGCAAGATGGATGTGAAGAAGTGGCAAGGACCATGTATGTTTAAACGGGGAAGGGTCTGCTGCAGTCTGCTCATGATGAACGTACTTGGTCTTGAAGTAATGGTGGTGAAAAACATAGATTAAGGAGAAGTTGCACAGCATTTGGGGGATATGCTCCTTGCAGCAGTCAAGGACCTCCCATGTTCTTCTGTTCTATACCATAAGGGCTCCCTGAATTCACATGGTCCGAACGCTCATTTATTCCTTTGTTCAATCCAGGCTCCCTTTCTTCACCAAAGTAGAGTTGCCTGTGTGTTTCTTGCAATATGCTGATGGTGTCCTCTTCTTCCCATGCCAAGGTCAGCTGCTTTTCCATACATGAAGCTTTATGTGTCTCTCCATCCCTCTTTTCTCCTCATAGCTCTTCCTTGCTCTCCTGCATCCTTTCCTTTCTTCCTCTCCCTGAGGCAATTTGTTCTGGGTGTCAGCACTTCTAAACCATACTGGGAGCAAGTGCTGCAAGGATATGGAGGAAAAAGGGTGATCATTAATGCTGGCAAAGAAGATGGCAGCCATCCACTGGCTCTTTGATCTATATGCCATTACCTTCATATTTGGATGGCTGAAACAGCTGCATCTGCTAGCTAACTGCAAGAGGTCACAAACCCTGTGTGTGTATGTACCTTTCCCCTTTGATTTTTTTGTTTTCACCAAAATCAGTATAACATTGCCCATTGCCTAGAACATTCCCTGAAATGTTGGAATTCATTAAATGATCCAGCATCCTGAAAATATCTTGCAATAGACAAACACACAGAGAAATGCCATTTCATGGGATGAAAACTACCCAACTGTACTTGTAAGTCATCAGTCCTTCAGCGCAGTTGTGTTTTGTTTGGTTTTTTTTTTCCAGGCTATGCTGAATACCTGCCAGTTTTCTTACAAAGCTGTTCTACAGACTGATCCAATACCTCCTTGGCAGGAGATCCTGGCAGACCCCTAGTCTGTGGGTCTCCCTTCTACTCTGCTGGTTCTTCACCACTCTTTGTCAGCTTTGCATGGGCTTGTGGGCTTTGAGTGAAAAAGAAGTTTTCTCCACAACATGTATGCGTGTCTCTCAGTGTAGTTACACCTTCTGATTCATACTAATTCATGTGAAATGTTTTAAATATCAAAAATGGATTGATTTCTTTTTTTTTGCTTTACCTTTTTCCTCTGGCTAGGGTTTCCCATGCCTCCATCACATCAAATCTGGTGACCAAACAACTGTGTAGTCATTTTAACTTGCTGACCTGACAGAAAGCATGCACCCTGAAAAGAAACGTTTTCTAAAGCAGTGTAACTACAGTGCTGGAAAGTGGTCTGAGCAAACTATATCATGAGCACTAGACCATGTGAAGAAGTGAAGTCAGCGTACGTTTAGCTTTGGTTGCTGGATTTTGGTTAAGTTTATTTTGAATTTGCAGTGTGGTTTTGCTGGGGTATGGAGGGTTTGTTTGTTTATTTTTATGAAGGAATATGTTTGATTTTCATTAAGGAGGAAACTAATAAAAAAGAAGGGAAAGTTTCTTGAATAGAAAGAAATATGAGTGATTTTGGGATTTGTTTCTTTTGATTTTCAGCGTACAGGGAAAGTTTCTTGAATAGAAAGAAATATGAATGATTTTGGGATTTGTTTCTTTTGATTTTGAGCGTAAAGTATCTCAAAAACACTTTAGTTGGGAAGTTGACGTAGAGATAAGAACACACTTGAGTAGAGTAGTGTTTAACTTTTGAATTAAGTATTTTTCATTAATAAAAACATGTGACATATATTTCTGTTTGGAGTTCAATCTTGATCCAGTTCACTTGCTGTGATAAAAACTGCAGTCTGCTGAAGCCCCAAAGAATTTCACAGAGAGCAGTTGTTCACCATAGTATCATTTCTCAAAGATAAATGATGCATTTGTATGGCCTTAGTAGCAGTGCTTTAGGTACTACCAGGAAGGTAAATTCAACACTAAGGCCTTCCCTAAGGTTTATTAAACTGTCTTAGCAGCTGCCAGTGTACATTTTTTTTTTTTCTTTTTAGGATATTTTTCTAAGCTCAGTAGCAGAAGCGGGGAGGAAGGGGATGGTCTTTTTTTCGTGATCTTTGGTTAATCTTTCTGACTTCTTGCTTACAGTAGCATGTAAAAGAATCATACTCTAAGAAAAAAATTATAGTCTTTATACTTGATTGACTCAAACACACATAGCTTTTTATAGACTTGCCATTTTTCAATAGCATGCATCTTTGTCATAGTTTAAAAATTATCTAGAAATAGTACAGTTACAGTTCTCCTTAAAATTATGTGCAGCTATGAGCAATATGTACTATCCACATTTTCCATATGTTGAGACAACGTTCTAGTTTTATGTGTATAGTAAAAAAATTATCAGTGACAAATGGTCAGTCGAGTGGAACTATCTTAATTGAATACTGAAAAAATCAACATCAAAGTACTTTACATTGGTATTCAAAAGAATCTTAGGACAAAATGAACGTTCTTTATGTGTGTTGTGGTTTAGCCCCAGCTGGCGACTAAGCCCCACACAGCTGCTTGCTCACTCCCCCACGGTGGGACAGGGGAGAGAACTGGAAGAATAAAAGTAAGGAAACTCATTGTTTGAGAGAAAGACAGTTTAACAGGCAAAGCAAAAGCCGCACACGCAAGCAAAGCAAAACAAGGAATCCATTCACCACTCCCCATGGGCAGGCAGGTGGTCAGCCATCTCCAGGGAAGCAGGGCTCCATCACGCGTAATGGTTTCTCGAGAAGACAGACACCATCACTCTGAACGTCCCTCCACCCCCTCCTTCTTCTCCGTCCCAGCTTTATATACTGAGCATGACGTCATATGGTATGGAATATCCCTTTGGCCAGCCTGGGTCAGCTGAAACCAGGACAATGTGGTAACCTGGAAATATTAGGTCTTTCTGGCCTTCGCAAACTGTGCTAGTGTGCAATATTAGCACCAAAGGATTTATGGCTGTTTGCCTTTAATTGATACATTTTTTTCTTAAGAATTTCAGAATATCTTTAAGCAGCTATCATGTTCACTATTTAGCACTGTGTTTCATTTTATGAAGAATGTAGGAATGTTGAATTGTTGCTAGTCTCACTGACGTTGCAGTCTCTTCAGAGACATAGTTCAAACTGGAAGTTACAAGACTGAAAGACTTAAGAAAAAATAAAAGAAGGAGTTTGTCTTCACTGCCCATGCAGGTATATCTTTTACAGCGTAATAACTGTTCTCCTGTAAAATCCAAGTCACAGATTTTTTGTTTTGGTTTGGTTTTTTGCCACAATATCTCTGGGTGAGTTGAGTCCTAGGGAACTGCCTAGCTACATCATTGTAAATACAGCTTTGTCACCATGAAGGTGTTACAGAGAGGGAGCAAACAAAAGCTACTTCTCTTGCAGTAAAACTCTAATTTTGACAGTAAAGCATAGCCAAGCAGCGAGCTGATACCTAGCCTTTGAGCCATATTTTAAATCTCACTGCCTTTCGCTAAGACCTAGCAGGTAAGCATCAAGAATTCAAGCGTGATCTCAAGAACGCAAGCACAGTCATCGTGAAAGGGACCAGATGTTCCCCCTGTACTGGAGCAGCCGTGTGGATCTTCAACCTCATGAATCCCCTTTCTTCTGAGTCCTGTTTTGTAGGACTTTTTGAGCATGTGCTAATCAAGTGGATAAGCTGTCTGGAAACACCATTAGAAAGCAACCTGTCCACAGTGCAGTTGTGCAACTGGGGATGCATCTGTTATGTGTCTGAAAACATCTGTTGGCTGGCTTAGAGCAGTGAGCTGATGGTAGCCGGGTGCTTTGGTGAAAATACACCACCGTCTCACTGATGGGTGCTGCAAAATATATTCCCTGAGCTGAGACTGAGGGAAGCAAGCCATCTTCTCTGTATGCCCTCACTTTGGCACCAAGCAGCTTTCTGACTTCAGGGTCTCAAGTGTTTAATCTACATGAGTCCCTCTGTACTGATGATGCTCGTTTTGTTTGTCAGTGAATAGGAGAAAGCAACTGAAAACACAGTGCCAAATTCTCCAGGGCTTGAATATCTGCATACAACTGTTGTGTCTAGACAAAGTTGGTATTTAAAAGGGCTCTGGGGTGGTGAAGAAATGGGGCATCCTGTGTGAGGGAGAAGATGTTTTAGGCCTTAAAGAGGGATTGATCTGTGGTTATTATTGCTGCCTTTGATCTGCCAACAGGGATCTGAAACTAATCCACCAGAGCAGCACAAGTCTGATATATAGTGCCAGGTGGAGATGCCACAATAGGTTACTCCTGCTGTCTTTGACGCTGCCTTATCATGAAGTGATAAAACAGGTAGCGCAAAGCAAAGCAAGCAAGGGT
>NW_010561067.1:12894-20061 GCF_000687285.1 Phaethon lepturus | reverse complement strand
TGAGTGCTGCTGGCTGTGTGAAGTGACTGCCGGTTGTTAAAGACACTGCAGGATCAATTAGCCATTCGCAGCATTATCCTAACCCGATGAGAGGCTGGGGGACCCGACGGCACAGAGCAGTTGGTTGGCATTCAGAGTTGAACATTACTGGGTACTTCCATGCTGAATTGAGGGAGTATAAAATGCAGACTCCCTGTATTTCAAAAGTAATCCCATAAGCACAAATGCCCATAGAAGAGAAAAACGCTGTTTTGTATAAGGGCTTTTATTCACCGTGAGTTCATACCCCACTTACGAAGTGTTTCAAAGTGAATCTCATTTTAAAATGTTATGCTGTAAGCAGTGAATATGGTCTAGCTGCTGAGATGTTGGTGGGATTTTGCCACTTCTGGTTTCATTTTGTTTAGAAAGCAGAGCAATTTGAGGCTTAGTACAGCTATTAGTTCTCTATAGATCTCATGGTCATGTGAGTCAGCAAGCTCATTGCATAAGAGCTTTATATAGATGTTGGATCAATTGGCAGTGAGGTGTCAATAAATGTATCTCCTAGACGCTGTGCAATTGACAGCCTAATGAAGGGCTTTCTTGGCGACAGAGAGCTGATGATAAATCTTTTGCCACTTTGCTTTTCCCACTCCTGCATTTCTCATAAATCCACTCTGTGCTGCAAGCTTGGGGAATGCTAGGATGGTTTCACAAGTAAGGGGGTGCCTGTTTGCTACCTTGTGTGCACAGGCTGGGATTTGGCAAACATGTTGGTAGCCTGTGTGTAGCAGAACCAGAAAGTAAGGACAATAGTCCAAAGACCATGTTTGCCCAACATGTTTCTAAGAAGACGCAGAGTAGATGTCCTGCAGTTTATCCTCCAATACTGCAGCTTGGGGTTTGGCTCCCCGTTGTTGCACTTTTTCTGCCTTTGTTGCTACCGTGGAACTTAGACTGATTCAGTGTAAGTGGTTTCAACTCCATGTTCCTTTTCTTCTTGCCCAGAAGCAGGTGGAACCACTGGTTTATTTTGCATCACTCTTTGAAGGCTCCCGTGGGTGCCTTTTTCAAATGTCTGATGACTGAGTAAACTAGTTCTTGTCCTTTTAAGTAAAAGTTCCATATTTGTTCTTCTAACTCATGAGCATACGTAAGTACCAACCATTTAGGATGCGTGCTGCCTACCTATGGCAAAAAGATAATCAGCAAAACCAGATCATATTGGTATGCATAATCCCACTTCCCTTGTAAGAGAAACTATTTTGGTTAATGCATGCATTAAGAAGTTTACAGAGTGACTCATTGGCCCTAGCTATTACTAGCACTTGATGAGAAGACATAATTTTCACTCCAGTGTTCATAGCCAGCCTAGATAACTGTTAAACTGTTTCTGTATAGTTTGGGGCTTGTAAGCTGTACTGAAGTGCAGTTTGCCTGTTTGCTTGCATGGATCATAATGGCCACGTGTATTTAAATAACAAAGAACAAGCTGTTTGATTGACGTCGTAAAGCCTTGTTTGTTTTTCCGCAGTTTCCAAGACATGCCTCAGTTGCTAACGCTAATTACAACACAAATTATTATGAAATGTCTGTTGTAATTGTTAAGTAATCTAGAGGTCTTTGCACTTCCCAAGTCACTGTTCAGGAGAGAACATAATAGGACAAATATAATAAGAAATGTAGGTGATGTCCAAGAACACTGTGATGAGACCTATCTATGGGATAGCCTGTGCTGCGTGGTGTCCGCTAGTGGATTTTCAGTTGTCAGGAATAGACTGCATGACATTAAAGGCCAAACCTTGCACCCACTGAAATCGGAAGTAAAACTTATATTGATTTTCTTGAAATCAAAATCAGGCTGACACTATGTTGTCATTTCATCTTGACAGACATCAGGGGAGAAGAAAGCCTTTCAAAAGACTCTGTTCTTCACATTGTGGGCCTTGAAAGACACTGAAAGCAACTTGGGAAGTTGTGCAGATGGGATGACATCAGAATTTACTAATGTCAGTTTAACTGCTATTTTCCAAAGGGATGGTCAGCTTCTTGCTTTTGGAAGAGGAAAGAAAACCAATGTAAAAATCTGCAATGGAGCAGGGAGAAGGATTCAGATAACAAGTAAGACTTCTTGTCTCACCCAACTCATCCAGCACTACAGAATGCAAATCTAGGAAAAACGCTGCTGTCAGGAAAACATGGGTATATCACAGTTTGTTTCTGGTAGATGAAAGGAAGCCTAACCCTTCGCTCAAGGTGCTAATGGCATGAAAAAAATATTGTGTGATTTTCCTGTTGTTTCAGAACCACTTCCAACTGTCGGCAAGTTTGTTTTACAGAACAGAGCTTTAAGAAAGAGGGCAAGCTAAAAAAGAAATGGTAAATATTCCAACAAATGTTAGTGTCTTGTGTTACCTCAGGAGCTTGTTCAGTTTGCTGATTGCTCAGTTTCAGTGTGGTCTGAGTAATGAAGAGCTGACTAGTGAGGCTAGATTGGTGTAATTCCCTGAGTAGTCTTGAAGCATAACAAACCCAGAAAGACTGTAATGAAAAATAATAGAAAGGTAGCTGGGGGCTTAACTTATGATCTCTGCTCATTACAGTAAGCGACATTTTCATTGCAGTGTTACCATAAAGATTATTGGCTGCCACATAACATAGGTCCCTCCTGAAAAGATTCTGGAATGACTTTGTTGGCACAGTAAAACCCATGGAAAAACGCCAAAGATTTGCTTAAAACCCAGTAATTGTTTGCCAAATACTAATGGTGTGATGCTTTGTTCAAAACTGGCTGGAAAATGAGGTGAATAGTCGATCATTTTATTACATGGTATCTGTGTGACCATCTTTGGTCTTCCACAGTAGATGTATATTGCTGGAAAACCATTGTATTGATATTTTTTGCTTTCATAATGAAGCACTTGATCTCTGGCTTTCAACATTCCAGCATTTTAACATGAATGGTGACAATGATTTTGAAACTGGCTTTCAATCTCCTCGCTCCTCTGCATGTATGCAGACCTGTCTGAGCATGTGTCATCAGAATGTCTGGAAGATTGACGTGTTTGTGCCAGTGTTGACCAGTGGGTAGTTGAAAGGGCTGTATTGGGAACATGAAAGAGATTTCATGAGGAATATGGCAAAATTCAATATTTGCATTTTGAGCATGCGTGTTATGCATGCTCAAAAATTCAATCCAAGAAGGTTCCCCTGGAACAGCCTTTCTGGAAGGTATATCCAACATGAGACAAAGCAAGCCAGCTCAGGTGACTGGGTGAAATGGGATTGTCAGTGATGTGTAACGCTTCAGATGTGGTCCTTTGTGTCAAAAAGGTGAGGTGAGTTTCCTCATTTCTTCATCTTTTTCCTGGTAGTGCTTTTGAGCAGCTAAATCCAGTGGGCTGGAGGAGCGAGGAGATTCCTCTTCTGGTGGCAGTAAGCAGCTGCTCCATATCGCTGTTCCCTTGTCCTGCCAGTAGCAAGGCTAACCACAAATTCAGAACATCTATGTACATATGTCTATAAATACACCTGGCCAGCCAGGAACAGATTAGCATGATGGGAGGACAGATAGGCACATAAACACAGAGAGGACAAACAACAGCCAAACTGCATTTCTAGTGATCAATGCTCAGGGAAAACCCAATGTCAGGGATCCCTCTGGTACCTGACTCCCAAATCTTGATGTTTCAAGTATCAGGCCCCCAGACCCAGTTTTACCAGCCTACAGCTCCTCAGCCTCCTTGGGAGCTGGTCCTAAACTCTTGGTCTCTCCAGTATCCAGGACGCAGTCCATCCTAGTGACCAGCTAGTCTGCCTTGAACTTTGCTAATGGGTCATGCATGCATGCTGTCTGAACAGAGAGCACGCTCACACAGAAGACAGTTAGAACAGGGTTTAGGTAGGACGAAGCGGAGGTGATTTGACGCAGAGCTTAGCCAAACAAGTGTGCTGACCAGCTTCCTGCTTGCACGCTATTGGCCTCATTTATTCCCGCCCTGATCCTCTCTCCATTTTCCTGCACTTGTTCTCTGTCATCCACCTTGATCCCTCCTTTCCACTCTCCTTCCCCTAAACATCCCATAAATCCTGTATAATCCTTAAATACTTTTGCTCAATCCCAAGACTACCTCTAAGCATCCCACAGTAAGTCCTATGGCCCCTTTACACGGTGGTTCCGAGAGCTTGCACAGGCTTCCAGAGAGAGTTTTTTGTGTTGGGTCACACAAGTGGATTATGCAGCGGGACCGGGGCTTAGTCCTTCACCTTTGAGGGTCTGAGGAATGGTGATTCGGAGGGGCGTTAGGTTGGTTGAGTTCCCCACCATGTCACTGTGTCCCTCGTCACTGTTTGTGCCTATTTTGAGGAGCTGTTAGGCAGCCAGCCCTGCAGCTGGTAGGGATGATAGAAGGTAGACACCATGGGAGAGGCATGTGAGCCAGCCCAGCAGAGCAGGGCAGCTGTATAATCACTGCATGTGGAGAAATGTGGTCCCCTGAACGTTGTCCCTGCTACTGCCAGTGAAATCGGTCATCCTCAGTGTGCAGCAGAGCAGGCTGAGATTAACTCAGACGCAGAGTCTACGTATCAGTATTTCCCCAGAGTCCCTTCTATACATTTTATTGTTACACTTTGTCTAGTTACTGGAAAGGAAATACATACCTGCCAAAAAGAAAGTTCCTTGGCTTGCACTTAGCTATTTTTACTCTCTATTTTCCTTTTTTTTAACATTAATTAGGTGCACAGCAAAATGCATCTTGTAAATCAATAATAAAGATTATGTAAGGGGATTTATCTAAGCAGCAATCCCCTTAGTGTAGCATTCAAAAAGGAAAACGAGCACTGGTTTATTTAAGCCCAAAGGACTCCATGTGGACAACAACATTAAAATAACATAAGAATAAAGAAGATTTTGTTCAGCTGGCTCCAGGAAGGTGTCTGTGCTGCGTACCAGTATGTTTTCTGCACCGTGTTCGCTGCCTATCCAGGGTTAGTTTCAGAGCAGGCAGGTGGTCCTGAATATGGTCCTACCAACATGGTTTCATGAAATGGAGCAAACTGTTGATTTATCTACTGCATGCTTATGGAATTACAAATACATAAAGACAAGGGTTGTGATGATACAGATGACTTCGGTAAACAGAACACACTTCTTTCTCACTTGAGTAGTCTTTTTCCTTCCTGCTGGTGCATTTTTCTCTGCAGTCACCTGTGCTGGCTTCTGGCAAAGAAGCTGACCCTGCTTATTGCAGATTCTGTGGCTCTTAATTCCTTTTGACTCATTAGGTGGAGGATGTCATTTGTTCTAATGGATACCTCATCCCTCAGATTTTGCAGCTGATGCTAATTGTGCTGGTTTTGGCTGGGACAGAGTTATTTTTCTTCATAGTACCTAGTCTGGGGCTATGTTTTGGATTTGTGCTGAAAACTGTTAATAACACAGGGATGTTTTTGTTATTGCTGAGCAGTGCTTACACAGAGTCAAGGCCTTTTCTGCTCCTCACACCACCCCACCAGCAAGTAGCCTGGGAGTGCACGAGAAGTTGGGAGGGGACACAGCTGAGACAGCTGACCCAGGCTGGCCAAAAGGATATTCCATACCATATGACATCATGCTCAGCATATAAAGCTGGGGGAAGGGGAAGGAAGTGGGGGGAACATTCGGAGTGATGGTGTTTCGTCTTCCCAAGTAACCATTACACGTGATAGAGCCCTGCTTCCCTGGCGATGGCTGAGCACCTGCCTGCCCATGGGAAGCAGTGAATGAATTCCTTGTTTTGCTTTGCTTGTGTGCGCGGCTTTTGCTTTACCTGTTAAACTGTCTTTGTCTCAACCCACGAGTTTTCTTACTTTTCTGGTTCTTTCCCCTGCCCACCGTGGAGGAGTGAGCAAGCGGCTGCATGGGGCTTAGTTGCCAGCTGGGGTTAAACCATAACACCCATATCTGGCACTAAATTGTTTTTTCTGGTCACATGTAAATGGGAAAGCACCATTTGTTCTGTGAAAAGAAAACAAGGGGGAAAATATTCCACTGCGGTCTGTGAGAAATCTTAGCTGGGGGGACTTCAGGTTCTAACCCATGAAGTTTCTCCACGCCTGAGGTGGATCCAGGGACTGGTCTGCACATATAGGCTGAACTACTCACCAGTCCATTCGAAGTGCAGTGTGAGAAGAGAGATCAGCCCTTCCGGATGTGCTTGAAGATGTGCGTCCCAATGAGAAATTCTTTGCAATTGAGATGGTCTGATACAACTCTATCCAGCTGCAGAAATGTCGTTCTCTCCCTGGTCCTCTCAGGCTGCTGACTCGTTATACTGGGGTAGTTGGGGGTTGTTTTATTAATATAATGGATTCACTAAATGAAATCTTAATTTGTGTTTGTCTCTGTTTTTAAAGAAATAAGCATCAGCACATCCTCTTCTTTCCGTGTTTGTGACAGTTCCATGGAGGTCCCCCTTGTGTGTCTCTCTGGCTTTGTATCACGGCTAAGATTTTCAGTGCTGGGCTCCCTGGGTGTTAGACAGGTCTGACTTTCAGAAAGCAGATGCTGGTGTTCCATGTGCTTTCAAAACCCTCTCTGCCAAAAGCCACATTTCTTGTAAGGCCTTTCAAGATGGGTATGCAAAGTCATTAGGCAGTTTTGCAAGTCTTGGCTTGTGTGTTTTTCTTTAAAAAAGACTTCTTTTTTTGCTAGATTTCTATGAGCTTCCAGCTGTGCTCTCCTAACAAGCCTCTCATTTAAAGTACTTGCTTCAAAAGGCTGCTAGCCTCAGAGAATATAAGGAGAAGGCTTTCTTTTATTACTGTATATTAATTAAAGAAATGCCTAACATCTTTCTGGGGGAGAAAAAAATTAGTTCTCCTTAACATGTAAGATGGTGAGTTCAAACAAGCAGGGATTAAATTAACCAGTTTAAGAGTGGACATGTCTTGCAGAATTAAAATTATCCAGGAATTGCCAGCCCTATAGGAGAGCAGGTGTTTGTAATCATGGTTACCTTGGCTCAAACTTCCGCACACAGGCACGTCTGCTCCCAGGCGTCTCCTTACACGTCCGACGGGACTGTATTCCCTTTACAACTGCTGTGTTTGGGCTGCTGAGTCGTTACGGCAAGGCTGATGATGCTATTGTGAGGAGCATCGCAGGTTGCTCCTGAGCTCAGGCCAGAGGTCTGTCTGGTCAGG
>NW_010561067.1:10364-12863 GCF_000687285.1 Phaethon lepturus | reverse complement strand
GAAAGAGGGTGGGAAACATGGCACGTGGAGGTTGAGTCTGTCTCTTCTTCAAGGTATATGGCATAGCACACGTAAAGGTGAGAGACTGGGGTTGAGGGATCTGGCAAAAGGGAGCTGAATGATGAAGTGGCCAGTAGGAGACGCATGGGACGGGTGGGCTTTATTTTGGAGGATGCATGTTCTACACAGTCGCTGAGACAGTGAGCTCCAGAACAGTTTTGGCAGAATACTTTGTTGTTGAGACTGGGAGTGTTTTTAGGCAGGAGTTCGCAGTAAGTCAACGTTGGACTGTATGACTTTGCAGAGTCTATAATATAAGGTAGCTAACAGCTTGTGAGAGCGTACAAAGTGGGAACAGCGAGGGAGTGGTTGCTTTGGGTGGACTTCATCTAGCATTTTAAAATAGGTAAATATGTCAGCTAGCTGCCCACTGTCCACTGTAGTTGGTGAGAATCTGTAATAGAGTGTAGCAACTAAGCATCTCATGGCAGACACTTGTATTTGGTCACCCAAAAAGCTCTCTACTCCACTGGCTTCATTAGCCAGATCTCCACTGACTGCAGCACGGGCTTGGAAACCTCAGTCTCCACCTGTACTGAATCCTCTCCTTATCTAATTTGGGCTCCAAAAAATGACACTAGCTACAAAAAAAAAAAGAGCTAAACCAAGATGGGAAGAGGTGATCAGGTCCGTTGCGGAGTGCCTCTGGGGGTTAAGACCCCAGAAAGCACTTGAGGGGGTTAGGGTTTTCTGGTAACGCAGAAAGTCTTTTTGAAAGGTGAAGTGCAGGAATTGGGGGGATTAGGGAGGGTGATGCCAGGGCAAACTGCAGGAACTTTGGGTTGTGAGGATTATTGGGGTAGGTGGAGGGAGCAGAAAAATATCACAGGTTGTTACACTTTGGAGTGTCTTGGGGCTGGGCTGTGGGGTATGGAGATTTGGCGCAGTCTGAAGTATTAGGCATACCGGAGTGTGAGTGGGCAATAGAGGAAGACAAACTGTTATAGACCTAAAAATACTGGAGCAGTTTTACAACCCAGCAAGACCTGCAGGTTTTGTAGCCCAGAGGCTCTTGCAGCGTAGCAGGCACGCAGCACCGCCAGCGCCTGCCCCTTTAACCCGTCAGCACTGCCTCCGTTTCGGAGCATGAGGAGTGAGCTGCTGAACAGACAGAGGACAGGCCAAAGCTGAGTTTTTTGACAAAATTTGCAGAGAGCTTCAGATGATGAACATCTCTGACACTGCTGCCATCTGCTCTCAGAGTATTAGCAAACAAGGGGCAAAAAATTAGCTGAATAAAATGAGTCAGTCTTGTCTGTTCTTCCTTATTAAGAATCCTAAAACTTCAGGTTGCCATCTGAGCGTGCAAGGAAAACAGATACTCGTTTCACTTACCCATGCAATGTTCCTCTTAATTTAAATCATCAGACCTGTGTCACAGAGAATAAAAATAAATTATTGGTAAACTACCAAAATAATATGATACTTGCAAAGTAATTCTAACACCCGCTATTTTCTCTCACTGGTACATTACTGGCAAATTAGAACCCAGTATCTGTCCCCTTCCTGGGAGAAGATGTGGTTTGAGGAGGTGACGTGTTAGCAGCTCGCACGGGAGGAGAGGCCAGTCTCAGTTGCTCAGAGGGGATACCAGAAGCAGCGATAAGCTGCGCAAGAACTGCCAGGGCAAAAGCATCTTGCAGTAAGTGCTTGAGAACTGTAACTAATACAGGCCAGCCAGCACGTATCAGTCTTGCAAGCACTTCTTTCAGCTTTGGGTCTCTAGTGATATCACCACTGATGCTGCTTCAGCAGCCGGGGCTGGTGACCAGCAGTTGGGGTCACTGTAAATACCCACGTTTGAAGCTGCGTCTGAGCATTAAATACCCGCCTGAACCTGAGCTTTTGGAAAAGCAAGCAGCACTGGAATGTTTCACCTTTTTTCCTCAGATTACGGTACATACCTGGAGGTAGCATCTCTCCAGGATCGTATTTAATTGTGCGCATCCTTTTCGTTCTGCATACTCACCCTGTAGGTCTATTACAGGCATGAAGTGAGAGCAATGTCTTTCTTATAGCTCATTCTTGAAATCCTCTTTCAAAATGCTTAAACTCAAGAAAACCAATGTGTGCATCAAACACTTCACGCTAGTTCACTGGCTTACACCAGTTCACTCTTGTCATCTCTGGGAGCATGTAGCCTTCAGCTAGTGAGTGTTTTGTTGTACAAGAGAGAAAAATTCGAGGCAATTGTGCTGAAGGGGGTTTTTGAAAGTGGTTCTTTTGAACTTTATGAATTTTAACTATGGTTCTTTTTTAAATGCAGGTATTTTGGTAGCAAGACTGTATGCTTTCAAGTTACAAGGCTCTGTGCCTGATCTTCTGCTGTAAATTGCACCATTTGGCAATTTGTAGTTTAATTTAGAAGGATCACCTACTTTCCTAAATGCTGAAGTAATGTGGCAGGCTGTGGTTATTGATTCTCTCTGAATTTATTAC
>NW_010561067.1:593-10333 GCF_000687285.1 Phaethon lepturus | reverse complement strand
ACTCTTTCCTCTTGGGAGTGCCCCTCCTGAACTGCATGCTTGCTAGTGACAGCTTAGACCCCTGATACATAACCAAAGACCTTGCCTAATATCCTTGCAACTGCTCGGGGAATTTTTATTAAGTAAAAGCATCATTAAAGTAGACAGAATGATGAAGTTTAATGAGCATCTTTCTCACTTGATATTGTTAGTTTTGCTGCAGCAGCCATAGTGCTCTCATTTGTTACTTCCAGCGGGGCAGATAGAGAATGCAGGGAGATTTTGCTTGTGTTTGTATTTGCATACAAAGAAACATTTAATGTTCATGAGAGATATTTGCTTTGAAAAATGTATACAAGGAAAGAAAGCAACTGGAAATCTCTATGTGAGGGCTTTCTGCATTTTCAGTCTTGCATTTAATCTCTCCTTTCACTTTAACGTAATGAGAAGGCTGCATGCAATACTGTAGCTGCTAAATCTACAAAGGTTCAGCAACTCGTGAACTGTGTTTATAATAACTAACTTCTGACTGCTGCTGCAAACCGCGAACATCTCAAATGTTTATTTGCACTACAGATTTTATTATTCAGCTGAGGTTTTGTTCTGCGAGCTGTGTGTAGTGTCCTACTCAGACCTATACCAGTCCCATGAACAGGTAACATTCCAAAATATCAAGTGTGAAGGTGCTGCCACGGATGTAATATCAGCACTTATCTCACAAATCTGCCTCGAAACAGTAGTCACAATCTGCCTCAATATTCCTTTGTATATTTATGGACACTGTCTGCCTTCACTAAGGGTCTGGTCATACGCACAGGTACGTCAAGGTGCCATGTCCTAGTACGTTACCATCCATCAGCTGAGCTGCGTACCTTTGTGCCTGTCTGAAGCTCACCTCCGCTGCCGAGGACGGTGTGCGAGTGTCTCTGCCTGACACGTTTGACTTCGCAGTGATGCCGGAGCAAGAGCATGTACACAGTTAGTTACTAAGCTTGGCTGACAGACGGTGACGTGCAAGCTATGGTTTCCGCGGCTGTATCCTTCCAGTAGGTATCAAAATCATTAAGGACTGTACATGTAAACTCCACATCTATTATAGCCAAGGGATTATAGGTTCTCATGTAATTCAGATAGTTGCTTCTCCATGCGGATCAGCTCCTTAGGTTTTTTTTTCTTTTGGGTGTTTTTTTCTGTTCTTTTTTTTTTCCTTGGGAGCTATAAACGTGGTGTCTGTTGCTGCACCAGAAGTTCACTGAAAATTGTGAATTCTCTTTTCCCTAGTCTAACAGAAGGGAAATTCTGTCCCAGAGGCATTATCACAGTCATTATTGTATTTAAATGTTGTCGTGACACCATATGTCTCCTCATATTTGATGTGTGCAAACACAAGAGAGAGTCCCTGTCTGTGAAGGCTTGTATAATCTAAATACGTCTGATCCCTGCTCTTTGCGTAGCAGACTACTGTGATAGACTGTAAGGCACTTATCTTCAGTTGAGATATCAATGTGCAGCTGAAACCTCCTTGAAATTTTGCCAGAGAAATCTAAGTACATATATTTGATTTGCTTATTTCAAAACCAGTAATTATTTTCCTGGATGAAACTTCAGTGCACATGCCAGTAGAAGTGGCTGTACATGAGAATTAAGCAAAAAGAATGTAAAAGTGCTGCAGATGCCTGCAACTCATGCACATCTGCTACTACTACTAACACAGTATTTGCATGGGGCGGAGGGAATTGCTGGGGCACCAGTATCACTGCATATCATAAGGAGCAAGTATCAAACAAAAACTGCTACCAAAAACACTTAAAGATCAATCAGGATTTTTACTGCTGGCACTTGCTCATTTTGCAGTCAAAAGGCATTGCCCAAGTAGACTTTACCAGAACTCTGAAGTTCGCTCAAAATTGTCAATATTCAGTTTCTGCACTTCAAAAGCATCTGTGTCATCAGTAGAATTCCCACCACACCCGTTTGCTTCAGAAGAAGTTCACTAATCTGAGCTCTGCCAGTCCACAAACTTGAGCATTTGCACTGAGAAAGCAGGAAATGAGAGTCAGAATGAATGCCAAAAGTGTCATCTGAGATGGAAATTCATATCAAGTTTCCAAAGCAAAAAAGTGGAGCCTAAACCAAGCTGAGCAAAAAAAGGGTATGTAACACCTGGAAACCACTAAAGCTGTTACAGTCCTTTCTGGGTTGGCACTAATGGGGCAAAGGAGCTGTGGGGCAGCAGGAGGTGGAAGGCAGGAGAGGGACAGGGGCTTTCTGTTTGTTGTACTCTGATACAGTGAATCAGTGGATTTGCTGTTAATTTAGTGCTTAAAGTCCCAAATGGGGACTTTCTTATAATAAGAAAAACCCTCACATTCTACTCCAATGTAGCATTATTTCTCTAGAGCCAAACAACAACTTGAATGTTAATTTAGTATTTAACTAACTATTGGTGTTCACAGATTTCAGCATGCATTTTCACTTCTCTTGCTAACTTCTCAGAGTTAGGAAATCATTGCTGACAGTGGTTGAAACGCTACACTTTGTATCGCTGACAACAAGGTGCTGCTTGTCCCCTGATGACTTCTACCCTGGATCGGTCTCTGATGGGACAACCTCCTTGAATGACACTTGTGTGCTCCTCTACAATGCTAGTAGCTCCTGATAGCAAAACGTCTCTTTCCACATCTTCCCTTCGTCAACTCACTTAATGCCTTCCAAAACAGGACAGTTTATTTAAGATGGATATTTGATTAGTAAGCATACTGTGTACTTGGATAAAATATAGCCTTATGCTATTGGGGCTGTATCTCTTATGAAAAGAAAAATATGTGTATTGTAGCTAATAGTAAGCATGTAGTTATCACGAGGGTCAGGGCTCCCTGCGTATGTCAGGAAATGGCGTCTGATCCCTTGTTGACAGTAGGTGATGGCACACAAAATTTCAGTAAGGTGAAGTAATGTCATCATTTACAGTTGTATTTTCCTTGAGCAAGGCTGTTTTGGGTACAGAGCATCTGGACAGTAGCCTGTTGAGCAGCATGATGTAAAACTACAACTGCTGAGGAGATGAAAGCGAGCACTGCCTCTAAGAAGCTCTAATCCCATTCCACAATCCAGGAACCCCAGGGCTGAAGTATCCTCCAGATGCAGCAAAATAAAGCTCAGAGCAGGTGGCAGCTTTTAACCTCCCAACTCCCTCCCAACTCCGTAATTTAGCTAAAATTTTTTTAGCTAAAATCTCTCAGTATCTGACATAAATAGCCCCTCCACAGCCATGCCTTATAGCAAGGTAATTCAAGAGTATTTCTGTCTGTTTGGATCCTTGTTCAATGTCTCTTGCATACAGTTGACTGCATAGTCTACCAGGCCCTGTAGAAGAAGGAGGGTGAGTCCTCTGCTGAAATTAGTTTCAGCCTGAAAAGCAGAAGAGATCCCTGTAAGTAAAGAGTCACTTTATCTCCAAGGTACCTGCTCAGGTTGATATCCATTGTAGAACTGCGTATCAAGTCATGCTTTCTGGATAAGCAACAACATATCGTGAGTAACTAAGTCTGTCCCGACATGACTAAGCAAAAGTAGCTAAAGGATCTGTGCAAGGGCTGGAGGGACATGCAAGCTACGTACGTGGACTGCAGCGGGGGAGAGTGCATGCGAAGGCGTGTGCGATGGACCAGTGCAGCTCTGGGACCTTCGCTTGCCGCACACATGAAAGTGCAGGACCCGGGTTCTGTGGCGACAGAGCTGACAGCTACCCATCCAGATTTTGACACATCAAAAGGCAATTCTAGGAAGACTCGACCCTAGATCTGTCCTGTTTCTTGACAAAGTCCACCAAAAGATGGAGTTGCAGTGACCCAAGCAGGTGCAGTGACACGACGAATGCTCTTGTGGGAACCGGTGCCGTTATCTTCTTCAGCAGCAGAATTCCTATCAGGTGGTAGAAATTGATGTCCAACTTGACTGGCAACAGCCCAGCACGGGATTGGGGCTGACACTCACCAGCATCGGGCTGAAGTATTATCAGGGAGACATCTTTCAGAGGGATCTCAGTATTTCTGTCATCATTGCCAGTGTTTATACAGCTGAACGAGCAGAAACAAAGCTCATCTCTGTTCCCTTCTAGAGACACTGACACCCCCACAAAATACATCTTCAAAAAGCACTTTATGTCAATAAGGGAAGTTAAGTTTGAGCTGTGTTTATTTTGGGTAGGCTTTTAATTTAGTTTAATCAGGATTACTCATAAATTATCTATTAATTACTATGTGATATTTAGCAAGATCCTCTCAGCCATGTAGTCTATTTAGCTTCGCTGTGAATGCTAGCCATCTTAATTGTAGGATACTTTGTCAACATTTAATCAGTGGTACTTACTAACGTGGCATTGATGTGTTGGTAGCTGTCCCAGTACTATCAATCATGTGTGAGCAGCGAAGGCGGCTGTGACACCATTGGTCTCTGTCACATTATCAAGCCCTCAGGTTTTCTGGTTAGGGATGATGCTCACTTTGCTCTAAGTGGGCACTCTATCTCTCCAGTTCAACCCAATTTTTGTCATTGTCGACTTGAGTACACATCCTTGCAGCGTTCCAAGCCTTAATCCCGTAACTCCAGAATAAAGGTTGCTAGTTTCTGAAGGCAAAGCCGATTGCTCCTTTACTGCTACCAGGGCCTGCTCTTCCTGATGTTACTGTCCTGGTAGGTCACAAAAAAAATGGTATTACGGACTGCAGCATGATATCTAATAGAAAATTCAGTGTATTGAGACAAAATAAATATAATGACCTTCCTTTTTTTTTTTTCCTAGTAACTACATGTATTGCTTAACATGCTGCAGAGTAAAAGCCTGTGCTTCATGGTTGTATCACAAATATTCTGTCTCATTTTCTTACAGTCTTTATGGCAGACACATGCAGGCAAACCCTGAACCTCCAAAGAAGAACAATGACAAGTCAAAGAAGATCAGCCGTAAGCCTCTGGCAGCCAAAAACAAATAAGTCCCTGGCTTGTGCCGCTGTTTTTATCTCTTTTACATTGCTTTTGCATGTGCCTATAATATTCCTACGCATCTCCTGTTACTCATAAGAAAGCAGACACTAGAGGTAAAAACAATTTACTATGTATACTGCTTTAGAAGATACTGCTTAAGGAATACAAAATTACATACTCACCTAATTATGGTCACATTTATATACCATTTAATATATCACTGTCAAACACATTTTAGCTTTTCTATTTATATGTATGTTAATGTCTTCTCTTCACATGTATCACGTCCTGTTAATAGCAGGGGGTTTGCACCTATGTTATATGATATTAAATTTCATATAATATTCCAAGTTATTTTAATAAAGGTCTTTATTTGTATTGTGTTTCAATTTCTTCAGTAGGACTTCTGAATAGTGAATTGCTTGAGGAACGTATGATTCCAGTTTCCTATGATGTGTTAATTTCTTGTGTAGGAATGTGATAGCATTTTCTCTGATACAAGTTAGTATCAGATACAAGCATTCTGTTCAACAGGTGAAAAATTTTAATCTGTTTCTGTTTCTATTTTTTACATTGCTATGGCCTGCTTTTTTGCCTTGAAGGTTATTTTGAAATCGAGGAGTAGAGGAAATGAGAGAGAAAAGAAAAAAACCTGTCTTTATAAAGAGCTGCCAATTGCCAGCCTCAGTTTGGGGAAAGAGAACTTTCGCTTTTGAAGAAAATGGTATTTCTGCCAATTTTGTAAGTGATTTTCTTTTTTTTAGGCAGAAAACCCAAATAATGTATTTAATCTCTGCCGTGAAAGTACTTGTATTGAAGAGATGTTCCAAATGCTTTTGAAAGTGCCACAGGTCTTATATTTATCTGTACAAAGCCGGCAGGCACCACAACCAAGCTCAGAAGCCGCAAATTGTTTAACATCTGAAATAGCTTCAGGTCTTACCAGCGGGGAAGAAAAACCTGAAATCTTCAGACAGTGATTTCCAAACCATTTTAGTCTTAGCAGAGCAAAAGCTAACCAGGAGTCTCGAGGAGCAAGAACAGACATTCATACCATACCTAGATCACCCTTGTTGGGACCTTCCTGCCCTTGATTTCCGATTTCATTAATTTCATACCTGAGCAACCCATTGCTGAATTTCGGCTCCATCTGGGCAGCAAGCCAGGAAACATGCTCAGACTGCCGAAACAGGCCTGTTGTGTTCCGTGAGAGCAGAAGAGGTTTTAAATATCTCATGCTAGAAACGACACTTTCTACAAAAGCTGTTTTGTATCTGAAGGCTCTGTTATCTGTACCAGCCTCTCGATCGCATTTAGGATTACCCCAGCGTTTAAGTAATACATGGTTGCCTTAGTCTGGGAAGAAATGTATTTACATATATTTTGCAACAGATTTTTTGAATTGGCAAGCAGGGCTAGGAAGTTGGCATCAAGCTTTAGACACATTTTAAGTGGCCTTTGGTACTTCAGAAGAATGAGGCAGTCTTGGTAGGCAGGTGGAAAACAGTAAAAATGGTAGACTTGTCAGGAACAGTCAATTCTGTCTGTTGTGAGTTCTGCAGAGGATTTTCCAGACCTCTGAAGGGATGTGTCTAGGGGAACAGGTCCAACTGAGACAGGCCCGTGGCAGCGCTCGGCTGGATGCATATTAAAACTTCACGGCAAAACCGGCCCCCGGCTGGAATGTGCACGGTTACGTCTGGCGTAGGCAGGAACACGTGAGGGAACCTCACGACAGCAGTAGTCGTGCTACAAAAAACCCTGAAGAAAAGTCGGTGAAGTGTTGGCAGATCCCCAAACTGCTATTGCCAATTCCTTCTGGAACAAAATAAATAGCAAGGGCACACCTATGGGGAAGGAGTGAAGAGGGTGTAGATGCTTCCCCCAGCACCCTTCCCTGGCACTGAATGCTACCCCAGCCCTCGGGGGTGGCAGTGCCCACAGGGCTGAGCCGCTGCTCTCCTGGCAGATGCCCGCAGCTGTGGCTAGACCCCCGCTTTCAGGCTTGAAGTCGTTTTATGTATGCTCACTTCCAGCTAAACTGGACTCGCTGCTCTTCTGGAATCTCCCTGGGTACACCTGGGCATGGGTTTCTCAGCGGGGTAGCAATATGGCTCTCCTTTGATTTCAGCAGGACGCCGGCCAGAGCTGAAGGCATCTGGGTGGTGTCTGAGACTGCGTCCGTCCCTGGCTTTGTGTCTTGGGGCTTCGAAAGAGAGAAGTTGCTACGGAGCTGCAAGGGGTTCAAAGCATGGAGTAGAGTCTCTAACATACAAATAAGAGCTTGCTGGGGAAGGCCTGATAATGTTGGTGGTGGGAAGCTACAGCACCGCTTTAAAATAAGCTGTTGATTTTCAAGCATTAGTCAGACTTCCATTAACTGCTCTGCGTTTGAAAGCGTTGAAAGACTCATGCAAGCTCTCCTGCAGGGTTTCGAAGTATTGATTGGAGCGTTCCTGGGTGTTCGTAACAAAAAAAATCCACCCAACCTTCCCACTTCTTCCCCCATGAAGGAGGAAGAAACACAGTTTTGACAAGCAAAAGCAAGAATGAAGGGTCTGGGGAAGAGTAAGTGAAAGGCGTAAAGATGAGAAGGATAAAAGAAATCCTAAAGGGAGAGGTATTATACTGAAGATGGTGGCAGATGGGAAAAAAAGAAGTTTCTTGAAAAAGATGAAAAAATAAGATAGTGATCTGAGAAGGTGACCAAAAACTGAAATGTATAAAGCTTTATAAACAGAAAACAAAATGGGTGGAAAAGGAGTGCTTTTCAGAGGCTCAGGGCAGAATAAAGGGCATGGAGAAGAAAAGTAAACCATCTGGGATGGAACATGCTAATGTTTTAGTGTTTTTGAAAAGCTACCAGCTTCTTAGAGCAAACTACACAACAGTTTTAACGTGAGTTTGATGATGCTATGTATCTGTTCTCTAGAGTCATCGGCTTTTTACTATTTAAAAACAATTTGTTTCGTGTTACTGGGTCACATTTATTTCCCCACTGTACTTCAAGGAAAGGAACTGCTGTGTCCTACTGCAGTGAACCAATTAATGAGCATCGCAGCTCTTGATGGTCCCTCTGATGGTTCCCATGGTCATTTCTCCAGAGGATCCATCAGACTGAGGCCCCTTCCAGTGAGCCCTTGGGTGCTGCCCCGAGGTGAGCAATTGTGTTCTGCCACCTGGAGCACGGAGCTCCGTAAAGGCAGCTTTTCGCTCCTCTGGTCAGTACTGTTTCACTGGCCTGGACGACAATGAGTTCCCTGATCTCAGGGTGCCTTGAAAAGGACTTATTTACCATCCATTCACTCACGGTCACTCGTTCAGGTTGCCTTTTTGGGCCAACCTCTTATGCAGCCAGCAATATGCCACTTGAAGGGGAGAAAATTATTCCTGTGAGAAGGAAATTTGCTTTTCACAGCTTTCCAGCACCTGGGAAAGAGCTCCCTTTGAAAATGACGACGCAGGTAATTCTCTGTTTTGTTTTTGCATGTGGTGAGCTGGAAAGAGTTTGGCAATTTCTTTGTATAAAATGCACCCTGACAAAGAAAACTCTTTAAAACTACCATAAGACTGATATGCTATGCCTGTGCAAAGAGTGGCCTAGGGAATGAATGCTTCTTGCTAAAGATAGGGCAAAATGAAGCCAGAAATCCTGTGTGTGCAGGCACCATCCACAATGTTCTTGTACTCAGAGTGTCTGTTAACCCTGTATTCCTCCTGCAGTCCTCCTGATGGACAGATAAGGGTTTTTAAAAAAGAAAAAGGCAAAAAAATCTCAGCTCTGACAACTTAGGCACCGCTGTTATTCTCTTTCTTATTTAAAACAGGGGTGAGCAACAACTTTTTGTGATTCTGAAGTTTCACCTTGTTACGTTTGTTAGTCTGGAGATACGTTTCCCACGGAGTCACTGGTATACAAGCATCTTTATTTTGGTTTTAGCCAGGTCTTACCTATTAAGGAAATGACACTGTAGCATCTGTTCATCAATTAACTGCCAGCCTTACAGCTGGCAAATCACACCAGCACCATGGGCATTTTTCCTGAAATGGCAGCGTGTTCGGAGGTGCAATCCAAGCCAGTGCTCCTCTCCTCTCTCTCTCCTCTCTCCTCTCTTCCCTCCCCTCCCTCTGGTACCCTGTGTCCTCCCCATCCTCTGGGCTCTCCCCACCACGCTGCCATGGCCAGGACCAGGTGCTGGGCTCTTGGAGGAGCCGGGGAGAGGGAGAAACCTTCCTTCTGCTCTGCCAGCCCCGCTGCTCCCTCTCAGGGAGCAGAGTGAGCTCAGGAGGCATTTCCAGCCCCTGGCTCATGGCTCAGTGCTGGCATGAAGGCTGGGAGGGCGAGTCTGTGCCCTCCCCGCTCATGCCGAGCAGCAGGAGCTCCGGAGACGGGTAATATTTTCAGTCTGGAGCGGGTGGTAACTGTTAATATCCTCATGACAACCAGGAGGAGTGAGATTTTCATCGGTTATATTAGTTGTTAATTTTGTAAATATTAACAATTTCTAGGATTATGGCACAGGATGTGAGCTGTCAACTTGCTTTATTTTCGTCCTACTCCTCCTTGCAATGACACATCTTTTATATTCCCGGATTCCTGCCATGTGTTTGTTGCCTCGCGCTGACACCGGGGCTGGCAGATGTTCTGGGATGAAACCATGATAACCTCCCAAAAGTTAGATTTTCTTCCCCTGCTGGGTACTTCGTTTCCTCTGACCTAAGGAGAAGTAATTTGCCTGCAAAGCACAGTGATTTATAACTGCCTGCGGCTGGTT
>NW_010561067.1:0-225 GCF_000687285.1 Phaethon lepturus | reverse complement strand
CGAGACCCTCTCTGCCCGCTCCCCCCGCTCCTGTGCCGCCGGCAGCCCCGAGCGCACCGCTGGTGCCCAGCCGAGCGGCGGTGAGCCCCAGGGCGCCTGTGGCGTCGCGAGTTTCCTGACATCCTGGTTATTCAGGATAACTTTTCAAACGGGCCAGCGGAGAGGAGTGGGGAGCATGGCCGGGCGCTAGCAGGGAGGGATGAGCCTGGTGCTGAGCTGCACCCT
>NW_010561066.1:61594-63010 GCF_000687285.1 Phaethon lepturus | reverse complement strand
ACTTAGGAGGAACTAGTCAAGGACGAAGAAAACGCAAAATCCAGGAATGGGTGGTCTATGGGACAACATGTGAAGTGACGAATACCAATCAACAATTAGTATTATCTCACTGTGCACTGAAGGCTTTAGAAGCTAGAAGCAAAAATCTGTTTTCTTTCTAAATTTTTTTCACTGTTCTCTTGAGGAAATTGCTGCTGCCAGATTTCAGGAATACTTGCATGATCATTTGCATTCACTCGACCTAGGAAAAAGATGAGTGCGTGATCAGCTGCTTGTGGCCAATGGGGGACGATGTCCGGCGCATGGACAGTATGTTAACCTATAAAAGCTGTGCATTTTGCTAAAATAAAGGAGAATGATCACATCCACATTGGGACTCGTCTATACTCCGGGTTTGCCTCCCACTCTGACATTCATAGCTCACTTTTCAGTCACAGTCCATACTATTGTCCTCTTTGAACTCTGATATTATCTTGTCCACCAAGTGTGTTAGCCATCACCCAGTTGATTATGTCCTCCTTGTTTTCACTGAAAAAGCCACCATATAGCAGAATCTTCATGTCTTTGCAGAGCAGATAGCAGCAGTAGACCCTCACCCTCTACAATGGGAGCAAAACACAATTGCTGGACTTCATACCTTCATTGCATTTGCAAAGAAATGCTGTCTGCTTATTTGTGTGCCTGAAGTTTTTTTCCCTCATGGCTGACCAGGCATCTGTTCCATGTATTTGAGGGAGTCAATGAACAGATCTGCACAATTTATTTCTGGTACCACAGGTAACTGAAGAAGGCACTCACAGTACTGCAGTCACTTGTGCAAGGTTATTACAACTTTTCATTCTTACAAACACCTCCCCTACATTATGCTCTAGCATTGGTGGTGTACTACTCCCCTCAATTATTACAGTCTTCGCACCTGCCGGTAAATGGTTACTGCCCAAAATTCCACTGGAGTCATAGCTTTCACCTACGATACCGATGGTGAGTGAACCTTGTAGTCCAAGGTAACTGTGTTTTCTCTCTTACTGCCCTCATAAAAACACTAAAAGGATTCAATGTTGACTTCAAATATGTGTCACCATTTAGTCTATATTTTCTATGCTAGCCCATTTCCTTTTGTTATGAATATTGCTTTTTTCTTCTTACATATAGCTGTCTAAGGCAGTCTTATTCTTCCATTACATTTCTCTAGCTTTCTAATTTCATACCTGTATGCCTTTAACAGATTCTCTCAGAGCATTAACCAAGAAAAGCCTGTCTGTGAGTTTTGTCAGCAGGAGTGCATAGTACATATAAGGTGCTGATTGCCCCGTATGAATGGGCAAAGCCTTTACCCCATTCATTGCCCATTTTTCTCATCTGAAAAATGTTGTAGAATTCATAAGATACCTGAGAATTTTCTTTCCTGGACATTTC
>NW_010561066.1:47167-61563 GCF_000687285.1 Phaethon lepturus | reverse complement strand
TTTCCCTAATCTTCAGTGCATCTCCTGACATCCTACATAGCCAAAGGCTGTTCTGCCTTTTTATGTTCATAAGTGTACTTGCAAACTCTTCTTTCTGCATACCTCTTTTCAGCATATTCTGGTTCCTAATTTCTCTATCACCTCTCATTATTTAACATACTTCCAAAATGATGCCGCCTGGTGTTATATGTCAGTTCATCATTAATTTGCAGAATGTGGCATTTTTTCCTAATACGAATAATGTTTTTTGCTTTCTTTTTTATTCACTATGTCACATTCATGAGTGTGTAAAAGGATTTTTTTCTCCTTTGTCAGGTATAAAATTCACTGCATACTACATTTTTAGCTACTCTTGTATTTTCTTTGGTATAATTTTATATGTTGTATACTAAGATAAAGGTTTGTATATTGAAATAAAGTTTTTCAAGGTCTTTAATAATGAAGGAAATAGTCAATCCTTCATATTGACATGTTAACAAATATTTGTTAATTTATAAAATACCAAATATAGTACTAAATCCTCTCTGCAGTGGCATTCTTTCTAGTTATGAAAAGTTTTATGTAATTCATATAGTCCTGAATCTCCCATGAATCATTATGTTGATCTCATAGTCGTTATGGCACAAAAGTGAAGTATCACTGTTGCAGATACTCCCCTCGATTTTTGTAGACTCTGGATTAATTATGTTTTAATTAACTATAATTGTAATTAATTATTTTTTAGTTGTGAAAAAAATCTTTTTACGATCCTGACTAGCTGTGTTTAATAGATTTTGCTTTGCATTGTATCAAACACAGGAAACAAATTTGGCAACTTGTGATGATAAGAGGAGGGTGGGACGTTCCACAAAGGAATTTACTATAACAAACAAAAATAGCTGCAAAAATTTAGGGTAATGCACATTTATCTGATGATACAGATCTTCTATTCAAATATGACTCCTGGATTTCTGTTGAAACACTCTTTGTTTCTCTTTGTCCCTACTTCGTTGTGTTTTATACCTTTTTATATAACCTTGTATTTATCAAAAGCCCTGTAATTTGTCTGTATTCCAACTATACGGATTTATTTTAATAAAGCAAATACTTTAAAAGATAGGTACATGAATATGACAACTAAAGTTCTATTTCTGTCCAGTCTTACATATTTTGTGTTAGTTACCTTCCCTATACACTAAGAAACACAAACCAAAACTGGGCATATTGTTCTGCTCTTTTACAAAGCTGAAGATTAAGATTCTTATATGTTAGATGAAATGAAAGCAAGTGCTTTCAAGCACCCCTCCTAAGCAAAATCCTTTTTGATTTGCAAACTGTAGCCCAATATGAGTTGCAAAAGATTTGTTCATTCACCATCAGGTAATAAATGCTTGTTCACAGCATTTGATTAATTTTGTTCTGACATCAACATTACAATGCCTTTGACAATCTTTTTACTATATTAGAGACGGTATATGCATAAATGTTTAATTCTTTTAGTGTTTAATTCTTTTTATACAGAATGAATTGTATTCTCTGTTCAAATCTTAAAATTTAGCTTGTTTGTTTGTTTATTTCCTTTTATTCTGTCATTTTCCCTTTTGAAATATGACAAGCCAACCATGTAACTTTGGGGTTTTGTAGACCTGACTCCTAAACTAGTTGAGAAAAAAAGAATATCTTTCTGTTCCTAGGCATTACCCAAGGATTTCACAGAGATGCTACATCCACAAGAATATCAACTCTGCTAATCTGTTTTTTTGATAATTATCAGACACTGAAAAACGTAAAAACTAGTAATGCCAGAAAAAAATGTGTGGAAAAGCAAAACCACAGGTGACACAGAATTAACTTCTAAAAAGCATATGTATTAGCCTTTGAAGACAAACTCTACACGCATATGCATCTGCATATTTATTCATTATAAACAATATAATCAGGTATACAATTGCTTATGTATGCTGTGGAAAATTCAATATTTACACAACTTTTACTGCTTGACATAGATACTTTCTAGTACTATTAGTACTAGTTTATTCTTTAACAGCTGAAAGTAACTGATTATGATATGAAAGCACTTCCACTTCAATGCACATGATTAAAAAAATCACTCCTGTATTCTAGAAAGCAGGAGACTTGGAATTATAAAATATTATTTCTTTGTGTATTTTAATGTTCAGTAGAAATTAGCCAATACTGTAGCTGAAATTACCTCAAGAGGGCAAGATACTGACAGCTAGGATCAGAGATGTCTTTGTACAGTCTTAAAGAGATTTTTTCTCTGACACTCTGAAAGATTATTACAAATATACAGAATCAGGTAAATATATTTCAAAGAAAGGATGAAAATTTTTCAGTTGACTGAAAATCTGAGTAGAAGAATTCATTCAGTCTTGGATATTGTATTTGTGCTCCATGAGTGTGAAAGGTTTTGTATTTTCATGCCTGTTTTATGTGATATACAGAAATGATAGTCTTCAGCTAAGATCAAGCTGATTCCATGCATCTAAGCAACATGCTTAAATTCAGTTCGAGTCTTTATAGATATTAATGGAGAAAACTGGTATTTTTTATGGTGAATAATATTGGTGATGTTTCTCCATTCCCACATGCGAAGCTTTCTGATCAGCCGGCAGAGTTGCAAGGACGTACTCTTGGCTCAAGCTTGGCATTATTTAGTAATGAATCTTCTTCATTCTATCATGAATCTTGCTTGTAGATTCTTTGACCATTACTTTATAAAGTATTATCTGCAAATAAGTAAACTGACATTATTGTTTTACTTAATTCTTTCTTCACGTCAAATAATAGAAGAGGAATTAAACAAACTCCCTCTCTTTCAGTGACAGCAGGTGGTTCATTTGGTTCAGTTGTACTATGGGATTTAATTTTCAGTGTTAAAACTTGAAACAGATCCTGGGATTTCTAATTCTTTCATGGTACTTGTGTTTTGTCTGCAGAACAGTTGGTATGTCTGACAGTATGGCAAACTTCATATTGTCCTTCCTAGTTAGGGCAGAGTATTCTAGAATGACAGCTGGGGTGGGGAATGGGGACAAAACCCTTCACTTCAGGCTGTATTGTGAGACTACCTGTTCTAGAAAACTCAAAAGGGTATATAACAGGCATGATACTTCACTGATGCTTTTACAGAGCAACATTCTGGATCAGAGTGAACCTGATGTGAAAATCAGGAAAAAAGTTAACAGATCTTCAAGCTATATGGATACTAAAGAGATTATTGTATATACACATCCTTTTCAATCCTTATAGATCCTGCTGGATTTAGCACAACTATAAAGATTAGATATTCCTACAAGGTTCAAGAATTCCCTGAATTGTCCTACCAGTGCACTCATTCAATGCATCCATTCTATAACTTGGCCAACTTCAGCGGGAGATGATACCCCTAAAGCATCAGAGCCCCACAGAGCACTGACCTGGTATATAAAACCACATTCAACAGATGGCTGAGGTGGACCCCAAACCTAGAGTGGAGCTGCAGTCATGGCACATTGTTGACTTTCTGTATGTGAAATATATGCCTAGAACATGAAAACAGGACTTGTGGATCATGAAGGGGATGGCTTGTTTTGGAGCAGCTGTACGGCATCCTGACAGCAGCTGCCTACCCATCCCACGACAATGCCTGGTGAGAGGAGTGCCTGCTACAGGGATGGCCCAGGTACTTGTGTGGCTGATCCACCTCAGATTACTGTCTGATGAGCTAGTATCAGTTGTTTTTTTCTTTGCTATGACAAGCTGTAGTTATAACACATCCAGTTGCCTGGCACAACAGATAGGACCACAGCCTGCGTAAAGGGACCATAGAGCGAAAGGGAGAAAATGAGCAATAAGAGATGGCTGAGGGGGGAACTCCATTGTCTGGTGTGGCTGCTGAAAACCACATCTTCTGAGCTGATGAAGTTATCCAGGACGTCTGGGATGGAGCAGTTTCAGATCCATGTCTCCCAATACTTGGATCAGTGCCCTAAACTTCCCTGTGCTTCAGAATAAATCAGCTGATCTGGAAAGAAAGGCAGATGAATGATCAAAATATATAAGCTGATTCTTGTCAGGCTTTTAGCTCAGCAGTCAGGCTTTTATAAGCTTTATTGTTCTTTTTATTTCGTGTATGATTTGTCTTGTGCAAATGGTATCACAAGCCACCTCTTGCATACAGCTATTATTTTTACATTGTTCGCTCAAGTAAAAATTTTGTTTTCTGTTCCAAAGTGCAAAAAGAGGGAGAAAATCTCAAAATCTTTTTTCTGAAATGCTAATGCATGTTAATATATTACATGTGAATGTGAAACTTTTAAAAATAGTTTTTTAAAATACTTTTTTAAATGTTTGTGTTAATTTGAGGATGTCAAAAGCTGATATGGATCTGTCATTGCCTATGAAAAAGTTTGCCAACCATGTGGAGTAGCAAGTGCCTTCCTACAGCTGTTTTCTTATGGTGAATTATGCATTGCTTCAGATACTTTAAAGACAACCCTTGGTTTATATTGATAATATGTTACATGTATAACCTGATATTTCATTTTTACCTATTTAAGTCACAAGAAAATATTTTAATATGCATGTCATATATATATATGTATTTCTGCAACCTGTGTGTATTTTGCTCATGTGGATGGCACTTTCCAAGATTTTAAAGAATACATTGAAACCTTCTTCTGACTGTTGATCAGAAGTCTTCAGAATGCATGTGAATGCCAATTTAGTGTTTCAGGTTTGTAGGTTTTTCTTAAATACAGTTCTAAACTAATTACGTTAAATGAACTGCATTTTGTAGCTTAAGGGGCAAATTTGATTTAACAATCACAGTTTGTTAAACAGAAATAATAAGGAGGCATGGCAGTACTGCTCGTTCAATCTGGCTTCTCTCACATAGGTATGTAAGACAGGATTCTTGGATGTTTTGTTCAACCCATTTCCTATCAAATCATGGTTTAATTAATTTATTGTTATAATTTATACATTGTATGTTATACACTAACATTGATGTTATCTATGGTTTTGCACAAATCAATCACTTTTCATGAACTAGTGGCTTTGTACTTTCTGATTTCATAAAGGAACACTTTAAAGGAATATTAAGAAGCTGTTCAGATCCAAGTGCTCAATATTATATTTATTAAATCTTATTCATTTTTCCTAGGGGGACTCCAGTAATCCGCTAAAGTCTGCTTAAACAGGACATTTATAGCAGCTGAACTAAAATAATATTACATGCTTAGAAACATTCAAGATAAGGAAGTTAAAAAGTTTGAAGACAAACTAACAGATTCATAAACAAGGAGGAAAAAAATGTTAGTTTATGCTTAAGGTTTTGGGGTAGAACTGCAGTGATTTTGTACAATTCTTGATTGTGCCACAGATCCCCTGGGCAAGCCATTTGATCTCTTTTTATCTTTGCTTCCACTCATCAGAATAGATGATGAGATATACTTTCTTCCCAGACCTCTTCTGTTTAATTTGAAAGCTCTTCAGATTGATTGTACGCAGCCAAACACATAAGGAACTAATTTTGACTGTTTTCTCTGAGTGTTTCTGCATCTTCAATAATGACAACCCATGAGTTAAGAAATGCATATATGTTAATACTCCCTGTATCATTCTAAATAACCTAATCTGTAAATAATACTTTTACCATTTATCCACCAGTTTCTACAAGAATTCTAATTCTTTAAATTTCTATTCTAAATCCATCTGGCAACAAAACACATTTCAGTGAAAATGTATCAACTTCAACTACCAGAAGCAGCTTTGGAACCAGATCAGTTTACTTGAGTCATAGTTCTCTGTTTGGGAAAAAAGCTTCAGTTTGTGTCTGTAGTGTAATATTAAATACAAAAACAAGAATTCTATAGCAATAAACTGAAGTACTAGCAACATAAAGGAGACGCCTCACCCTAGAAAATAGAAAAGATAAAGAACAAAGTATTTAATAAACTTTGTTCCTCTAGGCTTGAAACAATGATTTAATAACATCTAGTACTAAGTTAACTAACTAAAAGCATTAAAATTTTAACTCATTTCCTTATGTTTAAAGTCTCATTCAGGAATATACATAAAGACTTTAATGGCAAAATTAGAAACATACTGAGAACAACATGTTTGTTTATATAGGAAACAGTGAAAATTGTCCTTAGAATGATCAGCATGAGATATTAATAAACAACTTTTAATCTAATTTTAAACATCTATCTTGAATTTAAATAGTATTGATAATGTGAAATTCAACATAATAGATGCTGTGCAGAATTAAAAACATATTATATAATAATTCTTGGGAATTAAACTTAGGAATTAGTTGTAGTTATAATTTTACTAAATAGCTAAGAGCAAGTAGAAAGTTGGTGCAGAATCACAGAACTAAATTTTGGAGTGAGCCATGTAAATAAGAACATAAGCCCAAATATTCCATGGAAGTATTTCCTATGAACAAAAAGAAAAGGAGAAGAAAAACAAGGCGAGGCTTCTGGTGAAAAATGCTCTGAAGGATTCCTATTTTCTATTTTCCCTCCTCTATCCAGTATGAAGAGAGAAATATTTTAATTATAATAATCCTTGAGTTGCAGCCATTAACAACATCACAAGGATCAGGAAAAAGCAGTGATGAAATTGTTCAAGCACTTGCTAGGACTATCTTGTCCAAAGTTCCTGGTATGACAGTGTCACTTCTTAGTACTGCTGAACTATAGTACAATAGTACAATATAGAAATATTGTAAAAATTGTTGGCTAAAAAGAGTGAAAATTATTATTCACTCCTGATTATTCACTCCTTAATAAACTGCCTTCTAACTTGTGGTGATGCCAGTCTTACATAATGAACGAATAAATATACATATATCATATAAAAAGCCAAAGCTTCTAATACTTACGAAAAGTTTCTGTACTTTGAATGTTAAAAAGGAGAAAAAACCCTGATCATAATTCATGGTTAACCCATGGAAGTTGTTGTATGAAGCATCATTAAGCAACAAATTCTCATCTGCATTTTTGAACCTCTTCACAAAGGTGTTTTGACTAGGGAATGTAAAATGTAAGATGAATCAAAACAGGTTTTCTTTTTTTTTTTTTACAGAAAGTGTTCTTTTGCTAAGTATAAACAACTGCTACACAGCATAAACATTTGGGAGTAGCAATTCAAATGCTTCAAGAAGTAAGACCTCTAAGCAGCAGTCAGTGTTAAGAGTGATGATTAAAAGCGAACTAGTGGGACAATAGTGTTGACACTCCCTTTCAAAGTGCCCCGTGCTGGCCACTGCTGTAAACAGCGTATCTAGCTAGACAGAACCATCAAAAGAGGTGGGTGGGATAAAACAGTGCTTTGGTTCCTGTTTTTTTGCTGCTCGTCAAGATACAATGGGGAATATGTAGTCAGCAACAGATTAAAACTTAGAAAAGCATCAGGAGATAATTTCGATGCATGGTAAATTCAATTTGTTCAGTTTAATTTCCTCAGTTTCCTTAATCAGAAAAACCTCCTTGAATTTGAAAAAATGGTTCTTGAAAAAGGGAAGTGCATGAAAAATGTGATTAACTCAGGTTAAACTCCTTCTGTAGCTCAGCTCTTCCTATTTCTTTTTGTTTTCCAAAAGCTATCCTTTATGAGTCTACCAACTGCATGGGAAGAGAGAAGGAGGAACGGACTCCATTTTATGGCACAACAGTAAAAGTCTCAGTACTAGATTTAGGCAAGCCAGTGGAACAATTCCCACTGAATTCAGTGATGGCAAATGCCAACCTTCTTCAATAAATCAGTATAAACTGAAGCAGGCAAAACATTTCACCACTGTAGCTCTGGCTGTGGGGTGAGCATATAAACAACTGTGAGATCTATACATTTTAGGTAATATGAGTGTTAAAACTTTATTTTAGAAAATAAAATAAGAGCTAAGGGAATGTGTAATAAAAGATGTTCACCAGAAAAGAGCAATATTTTTCCTAGTGGAACAAAATGTATATTGTTTCTATATATACCTCATCATGAAGATATATTTGAGCAGTAAAGATGATTTTTCTAATCACTTAAGGCCTCCAAATGCATTTAATAATACTGCCTTCTTTTCCCAGGCAGGCATTGCAGTCAATATTGTGCAGTCAACACACAAGCAAGTCAGATACAATTGCAATGTTTTTCTCATGAACGCCTGCCCGTTTGCCTATAGGAATACTATGATTGGCTTTGCTGTAATTTTGAGGGCATTTAATTTGTTTCTGTTTTATAATACATTTGAAAGAGGGTAATCTTAGCTCAATGTTTTCTGCCTTGAACATGATGAAAAGCATTGAATTAAAACACCTCTAGGAAACGTCCCCCAAGTTTATCTTTATTTAAAGAATAATTTTTTCAAGCCAGTTCTCTGGTCACTGTAAAGTGTTTAACATGCAAAGTGTTAAATGTAATTCAAGAGTGGCCAGATCCACCACTGAAATAAATTGGTATGATTCCATGAGCTGCTGTTTAGTTGGCTGACACAGCATGAGACATCTGGTTAGGGTGGTTTTTTGTCTTATTGTACATGATATGAGAGAGATTGATATCTCTCAACAGATAGGTTGTTCCTCCCTACAGCAACAAAACTTTTGACAACCGCATGGGATACAAGTCTCTGCTGCATGCAGGGATTCTGCACACAGATACTGAGCAGACATTCAGAGACAATGTGAAGCTAGAAGATAGACAGCTTGGTATTTGATCAGCTGTTCTCCTTGTGTGACAGAAAGGAGGGTCCTGGGTGTTACTAGCCACTGTAGTTGGGCAGGAGGTAGATAGATTCAACAAACTGCATGAACTACTAAATGTATGGCACTCAAGTGACTAATTTTGCATTGGGTGACAGCTGGTATAGGTGTCATACTCTGGAGATAAGTCTGTAAATCCTGGTATTAAACTGCAAATAATGATCATTAGATTTTATTATTCCCAGCTACTCTTCATTATGGAGTTAATAATTGTTATTAAATCCTTATTTTAGAAATTTTTAATTCACTATAATGAAAATCTTAATTGCCCTTAAGTTTATGGGTTTTTTTTCTTTAAAAGAAGTCTCTTGATATTTAGGATATCTCTTACTTGTACTATGCCTCTGAAATAGGAGAAAAGCCAAATGGAAAGCAGACGATGTTTTTGTATTACTCTGTTATTATACAAAGCTTTCTGCTGTTGGTAGCAATTTGAACTCATTGTCTTAGCAACCTCAATGTCTGACACACCAAGAGCTCTTTCATCCAGTCTCCACAGCAAGTAAAGCAAGATTTCAGTCTACTGCTTGCTTATTACATAAATCTTTTCACTTGTGCTTTGCAATGACTCAGTGAATATTCCAAGTTAATTTTACTAATATGAGCTTGCCTGGGGTCCGTAAGTTGTTGCAAATGCAAGATAAGTGTTTCAGTACAAAACTGTAAATTAGATCTAGCCCATTTTTTGGAGGCCCAAGTATTTGAACCCTTAGTTTAGATCTGTGGAAAGCAAAGGTTCTGAAGATCACCCAAAACAAAGACAATCTGCACTTAGATCTTGAGGTGTGAATGTAGACACCTGACTGGAAGCTCCCTATTTGAAATCATCCTTCTGATGCCCTTGAGAAGGGAAAGAAAGGACCTGCATTTCACTGAAGCTATGTCTGTGCTAGTCCTCCTTGATCTCTGTTCTAGCAGTGTTCCTTGTAAGCAGCAATACCAGCAGGATTTCATTGCATCCATGCAACTGGTAAGAATCAGAGACAAGACATGCCACTAACATTTCTTAGAATAGAAAAGTACAGGAATAAACTGGATGGTGTTGTGAGCTTAAATGTTTCTCACTGTGCAGATCACTCACTCCTTTATTGTTCCTTCAGCCAGCAAACAAAAGTAACTTGACACTTGTAGTGTTTTTACTGAAGTAATGTCTACTTTTGCCTTGAGTATAGACAGCACAGTGGATCATGTCCGTCTGTCTTTACCTGGAAATTGCACTCACCACAAGTGCAGGATCAGCGGAGAGAACAACATCTGTGTGTCTACACGTTTCTCAGCTTTAGTTCTCTAGTAATGTCCATCACAATATAGAAAGCTTTTTTTTTTTTTTTCAGTCAGTCTGTATCAGGAAGCTCTGGGTCCCTCCATGAGGATGGGTCCATCCCCATTAAATCTTCACCATGGGTCGCCATGGTAGAGTCTTTCTCAGTTACCTCCTCCATGCTAAACATGTTTGTAACAAAGCAGTGCACAAGCCAGCAGCAAATCCTACACTGCAGTCAAAGAATAAATGTGTTCTACTTCTGTGTATGTTGTAGGGAGAAGAATTCCCAGCCCAGATAAAAAAAAATTACAGCCATCACCAGTATTCATTCACCTTACTTCTGAGACTGTTTCATAAACTCAGAGAAGGATTAGAAAGGATGGCTGACTGGGAAAACGGATTTAACCAGAACACATAATTTTTACAGATTTGTAATCTTTTAATGGATTTTCCTTTCAGAAAACTTTCACCTTTACTCCTTAGAAGGATTACACATACTCAGTGATATTGGTGTTGAGCTTAGTTTTGAACAAACTCCAATGTCAGCCAAGGGAGCTTGTCACTGCCTTGATGGGTGCAGTGTTCTGTAAGCACAGTGAACTACTGCTAAATATTCAGTAGATGTGCCCTATTCTTAAGACATTCACTGTGCAACAGATTAGTACTCTCATGTCAGGTACCTGCCATAATCTTGGCTCTGAGCCCAGCATAATACAGAGCTCTGAGTGAGATTTCCTTCTGATGCTGATGCAGAGGAGAATGTTAGGAGAACACCAGAGAGTTCTTACCCTAAGGGAGTTAATATGTTGTACTTCTGGGAAGATGAAAAAACTTACTTGCCCTCTGCCCTTTAAAAGTGGTGAATAGTATGACAAGATGCTGTCCAAGATGAACATTGAGCTCTGAAGAGCTAGTTCTGCCCCTGGCCAAATCCCACATTTCACTTGTCACATTTCTCTGTTTGGAAATTCCATCAGACAGACTTCAGTTGTGTCATCTTCTCAACTGAGAAGAACTACACAGTCTGTCTGAGAGCAAACCCCTTTGTCATCTTGCCAAGAAGACTCTACTAATATGTGGTAGAAAACATATGGTCACTGAGCTACAAAAAGCTAGAACTATTTTGTGATGGTTGGTCAATGAGATAAAAGACAGGCTCTTTTGATGTTGTCCATGGGAAGGAAGTCATGTCCAAAATTAGTAATAATAGGACAAAATCCACTATATAGTGTTTTTTCATCAAAACCTGTCTAAAATGACGAACAAAGTTGTTACTGTCTAATCTTCCACAGTGTCTACTGCTTCCATCTTTTAACAGTCATGGAAGAAATGTATGGACAGATAGACAGCTGATTTTTTGTCTCATCCAGTTTTGGAAAATCAGTTAGTTTTTCTTTATGTGCAGATGAGCTACAGCCACTGACATGCATCCCCAGTGTCCTGGTTACAACCAGGATAGCATCAGCTGACTACTGCTTAGGCTTTTCAGAAGCACCAGGAAGGATGCAGATGGTTTCATTTCAAGACCTATTTTCCCTGAAATGATTTATTCTAAACAAATATTCAGGGACAAAACTTGGTGAAGAGACTGGGTTTGTATGCTTTTTCCGTAATACTGTGTTTAATGAAACAAGAATAATTTGAAAGTACAAACTGCTTTCACTGGTAGTATAGCTACATTAAATAGTGAAGAAATTAATCCCAATGCCTTAATAGAACTAATGTGATACAAAGTGATCTATGAGGGCATGAATCTTTTCCATTTCCAAGCATATGATAAAAGTTTCTCTCCCTTCAAGACCTCTCCTATGTGAGCTGTACTGGGAGCTGCACATGGATCTGATCGACAACAAGGTGAGAGACAAGTGAAATTCGGAATTTACTGCATTATATTGGACCAAAGTGCATTTGTATGAACTCGTAGAAATATGGTATATTTTTAGTACAGTGTGCAGTTTTGGACACTAGGACAGGTAGAACACAAAAGGATAGGACTACTGTTAAAGCTGCTTGCAGGACTTGCTTCATGGGGGCAGAGTTAAGATTACATCAGTGTGTATTATAACCCTGTAGTTCATAGGTTTCAGAAATCTGTACCTAAAACAACCTCAACCCTACTTTTTTTCCCCAAAGCTTCACGAAACATTACAAGATAACCATTTTTGGGGACTTCTTTTGGTTTTGTTTTTCATGCTTTTTATGGCTTTTTTGACATGAAATCCCTGAGGAAAAAAAAAACAGTGTTATTTGCTGGCTTTTTAAAAGATACAATTCTTGCAAAAATAGTTGAATATACAGCTGTAACCTTGAGGGATGGAGACAGTTGAAGATATTGGGATTCCTAAACATACCTTCTCCTTATTAAACATGTTCTATCATTGAATGTAAATAATGGTTGTGCCTTGAAAATTTTGGAATGTAAGATTTTGTTTGGAAGATTAAGCAGCTGTTGAAAGCACTTGAGACACAGGTGCTCTTGCTCCTGTACTGGGGCAGAGTTAGACATCTGAAGAACATCTTAAATGGTGACAGAAAGCAGTTGTGATGGACTCTAGCTTTAACAGCTGTGGTATCACATATAAACCCAAGAGACACTTTTACTCTTGCCTGTGCAAAACCTGTTTAAGTAGACCCTTAGTAGCCTCCATTTCATTCAATAAGAAAAAAAGTGAGCTAGCTTTCTGACCACATACATTCTTACTACATTGAAATTTGGAGTTTCATATGGTTTATGTCCTTTCTCCCTTAGTCTGCATGTCATGAAGAGGAAAAAAAAAAAGACTAAGAAACCTTTGTTTTGCTTGTAATTCCAAACTGGATGTGTAATTGTGGGAAAAGGAAGTCTTCCAGCCAAATGATCACCGCTGAACCCAACCTCGTAACCAGACGTACTCTCACCAAGTGTTTTAGAGTTTCAGATTTTTTCTTCCAAATTCTGCCAAGAGGAACCTCACAAAAAGAAAGGGATTTCAACTGGTTTCACCTTGGTTTATTTCTGTGGGGATTCCACAGTATTTGACATTTTTATTGCCTAGAATCCCAGATTAGTCCTATTCTTCATTAACTTTCTTCTGGTTTGCATCATCGTCTTATCTGGGCACATGGTAATTTAGAAAAAGAAAATGGGTTTAGCTCATGATCCTATCCTTCTTTATTATAGTCACTACAAAAAAGTTGATGTTGATTGAAAGAACTATGCAGCTTTACTGCTAGTTCTTGATATTCACTGCTGGAAGTTATACAGCCACACTTCTCATGGTGGCAGATAAAATACAAACTTTCAAGGGTGCCTAAAATGTTCTCACAAGAATCGAAAACACATTGTTTCAGGTATACCTAGGTATTTGAGTCAAGATAGTTAAGATGTTTCAAAAAAAAATGGTAATTAATGAGGCAGAAATAAAATTGTGTTTGATAACATCTGCAGCTCTTTATGTTCGATCAATAATCAGGGCAGATTCTCATCTTCTTATGCTGAATACCTCCGTACTAGAAATCTACCATGCCTTCTGGGAAATAAGGTACTCCTCAGGAAGAGAATGTGCACAAGGAACTTTACTATGATGTTTCCATGTTACCAGGGGAGGGTGAGACCATCATTAACATTTGTTTAAGTGCTTAGATTTTGTGAAGGTTATTATTAGTTCATTTCTTGTTGCCATTTACCTTTTGTAATAGATTTGGAAATTTTTACTTCTTTTAGAATTATACCAATATTAGAATTACTTTGTCATCTGAAAAAGTAAGCACCAAACTTTTTCAGTCCAGAGTAAGGATTTGTAAACTGCATACCACTAACACAATTGGAGTGTTAGGACATTTCTGTAAGAGACAACCCAGCCCTGGCAATCTAACAGTATAAAGTAGTAATTTAAAAATAGAATTTTTTATCTGCACCGTCTTTTATAAAATTAAAAAGTGATTCAAATTAATTTTCCACTGTTGTTTTCAGATAGTTTTTGACCTCCTTCTGACCCTAAGATGTACATCCAGTTAAAAATACTCTTATACAACTCTGTGTTTCACATAAGGAAACATGCTTTGCATTAGGATGCTAAGTTATTGTGACTGTGTGCTTTAACATTAGCTTTTATCGTTTTATCCTGTCACTGCAGATTACTTTCAAAAGTGGAGTTTTTAAAACAAAAACATTAGTTCTCCTTGAGCAAGTGTTCTAAAGGTCACTTAACATCCCACATCACGAGCTGCAGAAGTAATAGATATTTAGACTTTTTATCACTTGTCCCCATAATTAAAGCAATAAATTACGATGAGCATTTCAGCTGCTGTCCAAGAGTAGAGCCTGATATCATTAACCCAAGCCCCCAGACCAGTTCTGATGTTCAGTTAGATTTTTTTATGAGGCAAACCCCTCTTGAATTGCATTCTGT
>NW_010561066.1:44735-47136 GCF_000687285.1 Phaethon lepturus | reverse complement strand
AGCAGGAACAATTTTGTAGGTAGAAGCAGCAAAATGGGCAGGAGAGAGAAGCAGACATCATGGGAGTTTTCTCCTGCAGGGTCAGAAAGAGAAGAGCACCAATGCTCCTATGAAGGAAAAAAAGATCTCTCTGAAATATGGATTGAATTTTCAGTAGAGGTTTTTATTATAAGCCATGGTTACCCTTTTGAACTGCATCCAGAACTGATGTAACTGCAAGAAGCACAAAAGCTAAGTGAAATACAAAACAGGTCACTGTAGTCAGGACCTCCAATAGCTTTTAGGTGCTTTTTGGAATGTAACTCCAAGCACTATGATAAATCCATTGGTGTGATGATCTAATCTTACAGCTGCAGAAGTAACACTAATTACAGTGAAGTCTCTACTTAAAGGGAGCCATCACCAGCTAGTGAACAGCAGTAGTGGAAGATCTCAAGCACTTTATCCTAAAAGAAATAGCTGCATATTCCTTCTGTTCGTGGAACTACCAGCTTCACCATCACCTTTTAGATGGAAATAGTCTCCATTGAATAACAATGCCATGAACTGCTTCTTTCTTGATGGTGGGAAGGATCCTGTCACGCAAATACGGGAAATGTTAATTTTGGTACACTAGTAGAAAGTCAGACAGAGAAGGTAATAGGTTGTTGTTTTCTTTTAGTAAACATTCAGAAAAGTGCTGTGTTAGCCCAAAGAGGAAACTTGGCTATGTCAGACTGCGTCCTTTTGTAGGTCTGCTGTGATCAGTAAGCAAAACAAAATCACACCGGCAGAGATGTCATTCCCACCCACAGTAGTGACTGGAAAGAAGCTGCTATTGAGAATAGTGCTCTTTTGCTCTTATTTTCCAGGGAAGTGGCATAAATGGATTATTTTTTATTAATATATAGACATTATATTAAAGTACTTACGGACATCAAATTGATAATAAACATTGCTACACTAAAATTTAGCAAAGTAAAATTAGTCTTTTACATACTCCTTTTAAAAAAGTCATATTGACCAAGTTGGAAAGGGGACTGTATTAATAGAATTTTCACAAAATACTACTTCGGTGGTGTAGACTCAATATGAAATCTGAGCCCAGTGAAATCAGTGGCAAATATCCTACATATTATGTACAGCCAAGATTTTTTCCTAATTACACAGAGTTAGTCAGTATTAGGTTGGCAAGCATGTCCCAATAGATTAGAGATATTTCAAATTAAGTAGAGTTTCAAGATGAGAAGGCACCACTAATGATATATATGTTTGTCAGCATGGAGAATTAAATTTTTTTTGCAACCTCACAACCAATATTTTGTAATTAAAAAAAAATTTTAGAAGTAGTGTTCTGGGAAAAATACATTCTGTTAACATATTTACTGAGAAAACATTCCAGTTACTGCATTAGTAAGAGTTAACATAATGATAGTTTATTTTTGTAAATACAATATACAGCATCATAGGACTGTGGAGACATGTCTGTCAAATCTGAGAAGTAAATGTCACAGCCACACCAAACAAAAATTATAAAACACAAATATACTGAAAACAACAAAATGTTGTAAAGCTTATAGTCATCAATGATCATTTAAATTATTATCAATACCTGAAATTTCACAAAATCATAGGAACACATTGATACTAGTGTTAACTTGCAATAAATATATTGTAGATTTGAATTCTTGTCTATCATTTGTCACAGGTCATAACATAATTACACGTGGAACTTGTCTATGAAATAAGTAACAGCTCAATATGTTTACTATTCAGTAACTACAATCACTAACATCAGGAGTAACTACTTCCTGAAATTATTTTTATCCCCTTCTGTGTGTGTTAGCACATATAAGTACACTTCTCTATTTGACTTAAATTATCTAGCAGAATTAGTGGTAATATTTACTTTTTAATTATCTGTCTCATCTTTGAAATCCTTATGCAAAATCCTTTGAAACAGCTTCTATAAAATTTGGAGCAGACATGAGTATTGTAAATGTGCAAATGATGGCAAAAAGGGTAAATGCAACCAGGCATAATCTGTCTATGACAGCAGCTGCAAACTTCCACTCACTGCAGATCTCTTCACCCTCATCTTGTTTCCTGAAGCGCATTGCTATGAACTGAACTTCCTCCAGGATCTTCACAATCACCGGAATGGTATCCATTAAACCTTTCTTTTGAACAAGCTCAGTATCTTCTGGTAAGGAGCAAGTAATCTTTCCGCTCTTGCTACCTGGATCATTCTTCTGGGGGCAGCACCGACCTTCCATCGCGATGTAGTTATAGATCATGTTGCCATTGCTGGACTGGTGCCCAGGAAGGACATTCATCTCCATGCGGTTTACACTCACATGGTGCTTGGGATAGCTATATTTGCAAGAGAGAGGCTTTATATTTTCCCCGGGCTTTTTCATTC
>NW_010561066.1:41331-44704 GCF_000687285.1 Phaethon lepturus | reverse complement strand
AGGATGACACGGACCTGTAAGAGAGTGATCAGAACAGAAATAAAGTGAACTTTTGTGCATTTTAAAAGTTTTTGAAACATTGTGTGACTATTATTAGTTTGTAAGGTCCTTTAGAAAGACTGCCTGCCTTTTGTGTTCTCCAGCTGTCTGCTTTCAAATGTTTTTTGGGGTCTGACTTCTTCCCAAGAATGACCTTTCTTTGGATACGTCTTCAGAATAGAGGTGTTCAATGCCCACTTAGTTTATAAAGCAGCAGAGGTGTGAAATCTCACTTCACAAAATGGTTCTTAGTCCTATCTTTAGCAAAAAATCCAAGATCTTTGTAATTGAGCAGAGGGCAAAAAATCCACTGCATGTTTTTCAGTTATTTCTCAGATAGCATGGAGAGAGACACAGTTAAAATATTTCGTGGGCAAATGTTTAGATTTTGCTGAAAAAATACCCTATATGACAGACTAACAGCTGTTTTTAGCACATTCTCCACCCCCATCTCTACTGTTTAAGTCTAAATAAACAGCCTTGGTTGTTGGTGGTTTTTTTTTATTTGAAAGCCATTTTAATACTCCTTTGAAGAGTTCTGCCACATAATAAAGTAGGCCTTTATTCAAAAGTAAATCAATTAAATTGCGCAGTTCAAAATCTGAATGCTACTATTAATTGCTGTCATTTCCTTGTGCTCTGGTGTACAATTGCTCCGGCACATCGTGAGAGAGCTTGAACCTGCACATGGCAGATCGTGCCCCATAGGTTTCTTGTCAGTCATCAAATGAGCTAACTCCAGAGAACGCATCCAGCATTTTTCCCGGTGAATTGATCTTCAGACGTGTTGCCTGAAATCTGAGCCTGCTGTGATTCCTATTGTTAACATTGTTTGCTGTGAAAGACAGCAAAAACTCTGTGAAATCTGTAACATCTTGTGTGAAGGAAGCAAACTAAATCAGTAAAATCTTGTAATTATAAAGTCCTTCAGGTATTGTGTATGCAAAATGGACTTTTGCAATGTGTTTGTGAGAGTCCCTCCGGGAAGATAGGTGGCCTTTTTAATGACTTTGTCATTCTGGTTGCAAGTCTAATGATCTATGTCCAGGGGAGAACAGACGTGACCTCTGATTTCACTTCTGAGCCATGGCTTGGGACTCCCTGTGTGATCCTGTGCCACTCCACCCATGCAGGGTGAGTTGTCTCCTGTGTTTGCACAGTACAGATGCAGGGATGGGGAAATTATAGCTAACAGTTTGAGTTGCTGCTGTAATGACAAGCATAATTTCAGAAAGGAAGAGGTATTAGTTACCACAGGTGGGAATAATAATAGTAAGAGCCAAAACCAATTACCAGTGGGAGATGGTTACACAATTTTTAAATTCTGCAGTGAGAGCTCTTCTGGGTCACAGGCCCATGCCATTTTCTGTGAGCCTTTCTGCTTCTCTCCCACTAATGAATATTTTATTCTTCATCCTGAAAGAGTATTTTCCTGAGGTTCATATTATTCTGCTTTCATTGGGGTCTTTAAATATTTCATTATTTCCTCCATGGTCACCACAGACAAATAGAAAACTATAATGTAGCAGCTTAAAATATCTATCTTGGATTTAATTTAACTTACTTAATTACAATGTCCTCTGACTGCTTATAGACACAAAATGGAACATCATGGAACAAAATAAAGGTCTTAATTGCTAGCAATACATCAACAGTGTCAGTGGCAAAGGGGAGAAATTAATTCTCCACTACTCTGAAATTCCAAAATACTAAACCAGACAAACTTTCTTATTACAGAATACTAATATGTCTGCCCTAGTTCTGGGAGAAGACATGAGGTGAAAAAGCTTTATCCTACAGGAATGCTACTTTTTTTTTCCAAGACAAAACGTTTACTCATTAGGGAAATTGCATTTATAAATGCAGTCAAACCCATTTCGCATAGAAAAATACATACACAGAAGACAGCAACACAGCTTTTAGTTTGCTTGAACTTCCAAATGCCTCATTTCCTTGAAAACAGACACTCAGGCATCAATCTGTTCTTGCCATACCAATCCATTCAGGAGACAGCTGCAGCATGGGGGTTATTGGAAAACAGCCCGAGCATGATGGTATGAATCTGTGTTCTCACCTGCATTATCATATCTGGGTTTCTGTGAAGGAAGGACACAGGCAGAGCTTCCCTCAGACATCAAGAGCCTAACTCTGCTGTGACTCTGTCCACCAAGGTTGTCCCCTAACCATAATATAGCTGTGCTGCTAGCTCTCATCATAGCCAGCTGCCTGGCCTAGTCCAGAGCGGGGAGTCTCCAGTTAAAGCTCTCCTGATAAGGGGCATCAGCACGTGAGCAAATCTGTGTATGTACAGGTTTAAAGCATATCAAAAGAAAAGCATGAAACCTAACAAACTTGATTTACGCACAGCAAAGAGACAGAGCACTCTTGCTTTCTCTCACAAAACCCTTTCTTCTCTCTGTACTTGGTCTCTCCATGTCTCTCACCTATGCAACATTCTTGGTTGTTCGCAGAGGCAGGTCAATGGAGCTGTAACCCGTGCCTGATATTATGTACTCCCAACCTGCTCCTTAAATGGACTTTCTTTAGTGTCTTTTCCATGATAGCTCAGCAGACATTATCAAAAGTGTGAAGTAGCCAGCAGCTCTCACATCTCAGCTGTGTAGTCCACAAAACCCCTGAACTGAACAACTCATATTTAAACGCCTCTCTTGGAAAAAGTTGGCTTCAGTAAGTCATCAAATGTTAACAGACAGGAAGGCACAATCCTCAGCAGTGGAGCAAGGGAAGAAGTGAGCACCTACAGATAGACTAAATACTAACACGCTCATCTCTTCGTTCTTCTGGTTCGAAGTCCAAGCACAGAGCCCTTGAGAGACAGGTAGGGAAAAGAAGGTGCTCAACTGTAAGCAGTTTAGAAAGCAGGTGTTTAGGCAATGCAGTCAGTTAAATCTTCTAGGTTTGGAGCTGCTCCCACGCAAGCCCAATGTATTCCCCTACAACTTACTCCAGCAGCTAATTCCATTTAAGCAGGAGGTGAGAACAATCCTGTAACAATACCAAATTAATCCTGGTTACAGCTTTGCAATAAATTGATGTCTGGCTTTGCCAGGATGAGAAAGCTGTGGGAAGTAGCAGGTGGGGAATCTGCTGGGACTGGAATTGCAGAGAACAAATTTCAGGTAAGCAATTTCTTTCTCTCTACAGATGGCTATCTTAGATTCCTGGTTTAAAAATCTTTCAGGGTGTCTCTGTAAGAAACATCTGACATAGGTAGACAGGAAAGAAAAAATAAATGGAGGCTTTGCTATGAATTCTAATGACCGAGCCTTGCCCATAGCTTACAGAGGATTAATACCCACTTTTGTGGGGTCAG
>NW_010561066.1:10644-41300 GCF_000687285.1 Phaethon lepturus | reverse complement strand
CTACACACTTGGCATTCACCCTTTTTCTCTTGAGATCTCTCAGCCCTGTCAGCTTGCCTGGCTTACAGCTTTCACAGTCTATCATCTGTGTTTCCCAGTAGTGCTTTCCACAGTCGTTGCTCCTTGATGGCGTTTTTTTAATGTATGCCATTTCAGCTGTCAGGCCATCAAACAAGATTCCTCAAGAGGAGAATTTGTTGCACGCTGTGTTTCCAGCCAAGAGAGTAAGAGACTGGTAGAGAGCAAGAGCTGACTTGCAGGGCCTGTGAGCAGATTTAACATGGGCCATTGTGTCTAAGCTTCTCAAAAAGTAGAACAAACAATACAATTGTCTGAGGGGCTGTTATGCTGCTGCATACCCTGTCCATGTAGACATCTGAAGCATGTTTATCCAGATTTGTGCCCTCAGGTCTTTCTTACGTGCAGGTTCATCCAGAATTCACATTCTCTGCTGTTTTGAAAGTAAGATGATTTTAAATGATACAGCACTTTAAGAAAAAATTGTTAGTGTGCTCAATTGCTACTGGACTTTTTTTTTTTTTTTTTTTAATTTGCATTGATGTTGCAGTTTATTTTTAGAGAGGCCAAATTAGAAAGCTCTTCTGTACTCAGGCTGACATTGGTAACCATGTGACATTCAACATCATGTCAGGATAACTGTCTAGCATGACAGATGTGGTGAATGAGATACTAGAGGATGCTGTACAACCAGACTTCTGTGAAACCAGTGTGGGTGCACAGTTGAGTGTGACTTTTTGTATCTTCTTCTGCTTTCATTCCTTTTCTTTTTGTAAATACAAAGTACACCTTTCTTATTCTAAAATCTATTCCTAGGAAAAGGAGAGAGAAAAAAGCATCATTTTCTTTTGACTTTAAAATCTAAAGGAAACACATTCATCCTGAAAGCCAACTGGCATTGGTGCCAGACCTCACTGGGCTAACAGTCTGCTACTGTAGAGAAAATAGAGTCCACATGTTAATGCTCTGAGAATCAATTAGTTGGCAGCAGGGAAAATTGTTTTTCCACAGACGAGTGGATGTGGCTTCAGAAGAAGGCAGTTTGCCAAGCCTGGGAAGTCCAGGGGTCATCTCAGTACAGTCAGACCGCCCAACAGCATTGCCTTTCTGTTTCTGCTGGTGGTGCAGCATCAATGAGCTCCAAGCTGTGAGAAGCTCTGGGTTGAATACTGGGTTCAGTATTCAACACCCTCACTACACTGAGGTATCGAGCTTCCTGATCTTCCAGCACCTCAGGGAGACAACTCATAACTGGAACAAGTTGCAAGACAGAAGTAAATTGGCTTCATCTCCTGTCTTTGTTTTGGGAGATTACAGCTCTGTCACGAACTGCAGTGAGAACCGTAAGGGAGCAGATAAACTGTCCAGCAGAGACCAGTAACTGTTTGGTCCTTTGAAATGTCACATTTTATCAGTACTGGTGTCTGCTGGATAAGAAATCACAGCTATTGTCCACAGGGTTAGCACTTGCAAAGCAGGCACTGAGCAAGATTACTCTGCCATCATTCAATCACGCCATTGTAAGATTAAATAGAAAACCAGTGTAACAGATACTGGTTTTAAAGGAATTCTTTCTCTCCAACAGCAAACATAAGTGTCAGACATGCTCTCTGTAACTGACTCTTCATATTAATAGATAAAAACTTCTGCCTCTTACCTAGTTTACTATAGCTTTCAGATTATTTTTTTGTTTCAGTAGGTTGTTGAATATTTACCACGAAAGCTGCTTACCCATTTGGGCATCTTTCCTGCTTGTGGGTCATGATGGTGAAACTGCAGAACCAGTACTGTTACCACCACAGACAGACCAACGATGACCATGATGCTAGCAAAATACTGAGCTGCAAATAAAAGGAGGACTTGTTTAGAAGGGGAAAAACAAACAAAAGGCAAATAATATTCCTTGGCCACGCCCCCATGTATAGATTTGAGAAGCACTGTGTCACATCCAAACATCCTTTTCTCTGATCTTCTGCACTGGAATATTTGAGACCTTTAAGGTTTTCTGTGTACCTGCTCAGCTCCCCCCTCTCCAGCCAGAGAAGTGTAAGAAAAGTGAAAGGTGTAAACTGCTTGGGCCCCCTGCTAAGGACCTTCTCCCTACCTGATGCCAGGACAGTGAGGAGCTGAGCTGACCAGACCCACTGAAGATGAGCATCCCCAGACCTGGGCCGCCCTGTGGTACCAAGAGGCGCTGGAGGGAAATGTTGTCCTCCTGGTGTCATTGTATGCACTCAGGAAATGTCACCAGACCCCCTCCCTTGCCCCACCACTGCAAACAAGGGATTCATCACCATCCTCAGCCATCAGGATGACATCTTTTGTTTTCTATGAAAGCATGCTACACCCTTGCTGAGTGCTAAATTTAAGGCTGCCATGCAGGAAAGAAATCAAGATCATGAAAACCAGAACTGAGACTTGAAACCGTATCTCCAAACTAGCAGTACAGCTTCTTCATGCCAGGAGTGATGTTGATGCACTGGAGTGTAAAGAGGAGTTACCCACAGGGCTATTGACATTTGAAGGTTGCTGTGGTAAAATACCAGGGAGCATTACTGTCGGCTGATACAATGGGACGATGTGGCAGAGCATGTGACACTGTACCAGACTGCAGCCTTCTCCCACCCAGAGCCCTCCATCCTGCAGCTTGCAGGAAAAGTGAAAAATTCAATACAGGCTCCAACGGAAGTTTTGTTATGGCTTCATTTCTTAACACCACTTCCACTCTCTCAGCAGTAAAAAGCTTGTTTGTAATAATGAGGTTCTCAGGCCTTCCTGAAACCAACATTGCAATTACTTCAAAAGGTGGGCATAGCATCCCATGGCAAAATGAATTATAACGCTGGATTAGAAGAATAGTCCTGAGAGTGAGGTGGACTGAAAGGTCTCTGTTGCACTTACTCATGAGACAACCGAGCCAACAGCCAGGCAGAAGCAGAGCAAACCAAGAACTCAGGTTTCAGGGAAGCTGGCTGACCTGATTCTAGTATGCTCCATGTAACAGAAACACAGCAGTGTTGATGTGGCTAGTTTAATTACTGCCATAAGTCACTAAATAACTTCTGTAAATTCTACATATTTTTATGCCACCAGACTTCAAAGGCCTGAAAGTGGCTAGGACTTTTCACAGATTCTTGGAAAATTAGTCATGTGGTTGAACCTGGAAAGAAATTTTTATTATCCAACTCAAGATTCCAGCCAATGACTAGCGGAGGAATTCAGTTTTTTCTGCTATAAACCCAGGAATAGAGGTCAGGAAACTGCTATGGAGGCCTGCTAGTAAACAGGGAAAACTGTTCTCTCAGGAGTAGATTGGGAACTGTAGAGGGCCAGTGGACCCATAAAGAAAGATGTCTTATGTTTTTGCCTGGTGGTATGCAAGGAAGACAGCTGGGTGTGAATCCCCTGCATTTTGCAGGGAGGGCGGCATCTGTTCAAGGTATAGTGAAGTTTTCAGTTGCAAAGTAAGATGGAGGAAATAGGGCATGGTACTTCAGCACTATTGTCAGTGTGAGGGAATCAAATTGCACAAGATATCTGTGAAATGAGAACGGGCAGGTAGATTTATGCAGCCCAATTAGGTGTAGGTGTTGTATTCATTTCAGGGGGAGAAAGCCCCAAAGCCTTGGAGCAGTCCAGACCCATGCTAGGGCTGGATTTTGCCAACCCTGATGAACCAGCAGTGAAAGAGGAGGAAGGAAGGAGGAATGGCTGACACACCTGTCATGTTCACCATCCACATTTCTAGCTGGAGATATAACAAACGCCGTTTCCTCCCTTCCTGTGGCAAGACAAGATAGACTACTAACCGTTGTTCACAAAGGAATTGCTAGATCTTCTGCCCATGGATCTCCCTGATTGAAAACATGAGACTCTTTACAGTTCAGAGCCTGCACTGGGGCAGAGCCACAGGGAGGGATGGCCAGGGCCTAGCTGGGCCCAGGTTCAGTGCTAGTTCACCTCTAAGGGAAGAAAAGGTCCCAGAACTAAGTGAGTACCTCCACGATGCAAAATAGTGATGGCTCTGAAATGGTATCTCTACCCACTCAGCATTTCCTGATCTTTCATTCCAGGGTTTAATCCAACATCCTCTTTTTCCTGGCAGCAGAAAAACATGGTTCTCCTGCAGCAGTCAGGAGAACTGGTGCTCAAGAATCCTGTGCTGTCTCCCATACACCTCCCTGAAAGCATGGCTTAATCTTCCTGCAGTCTGCTGGCTTCCCATCTCTCTTCCTGGCGGTCCTAGCCCTCACACCAGCCAGACCAAACCCATTCGTTGGTGAAAGCTACAAGGGCTGCTGTCCTTTTTCACCGCTACCACCCCCTCTGATATGACCATGACTCAACCTTCTCCAGCAACCCTGTAAGCAGAGGAGCCTAGCTGCTGAAAGGATCAAGCTTACAATGTGCATAGATAACACTTTCCTTGGGGCCACAGGACTGCAGTCTTCACTCACTTACCCTAGCCCCACATAGCCCTGAATTAGCAAATTCTGTTCCTGGGCCTCCACTGATGTTGATGAGCACAGGAATAGGATGCTCCCCTGTGAGATGTGGTGCAGGAGACAATCACTGGAGTAAGAACTGAGCTTTGGTGTCCCAAGCAGCAGCCACAGTCCAACTGCCAGACTTCTTTCACCAGTATTTTAGGGTCCCGTTTAAAGCCTCCGGCACTTATGCAATTAGGGCTTTGAAGTTGCTGCTCCCATTAAGTCCTACCCCCACGTGTGTCTGTTGGCAGGGGTAAATGCAAATCTGATTTTATAAAGAAACTCAGATTCTTTCATTTAAACTGCAGAAAAGAAATGTTCAGCAACTCTCACTAAGCATCTTTCTGTGTCATACTTAAGAGCTCAGGGTTACTAGATCATCCCTGGTATGGATGAGTCACCTTGGAGGCTTTAGCAAATTATTTTACCATGGGCAATGTCAGGAACAGCAATCCCAGACCAGAGTGGGAACTTCTCATGTATGTTTGCCACAAAAGATCCATCTATAAAACATTTCAGAGGGTAACTTTCTATTCCTAAACTACAAAGAACTGTCTATAGATAGGACAGTAATGCCTTATGGGGTGAAATAGGAGGATATTAGTTGAATCACTGGAGATTGGGATTGGTAGGAATCACAAGGACCAGTCTTGGTCCATCTTGTTTAGCATTTGAAATTAGAACCTTTTTCTTTACCAGCATGAAATCAAGGAGTGTGCTGCTGATTCTGACTGTTTGCCCAGAGTCAACAGAGGGTTGAGGGTTATCATAGAGTCATAGAATCATAGAATCTTTGGGTTGGAAGGGATCTTTTAAAGCCAACTAGTCCAGACCTCCTGTCATGAGCAGGGACATCTTCAACTAGATCAGGTTGTTCAGAACCCTGGCCAATCTGATCTGGAATGTTTCCAGGGATGGGGCATCTACCACCTCCCTGGGCAACCTCTTCCAGTGTTTCATCACACTCATGGTGAAGTTTCTTCCTTAGAGCTAGTCTAAACCTACTCTCTTTTAGTTTAAAACCATTGCCCCTTGCCCTATCAGTTATTACTTGGAAGATCTGGATTATCTCAGTGATGGGAATGATAGAAATAGGATATAATTAAAAGGTACAGTCTATAGACTGATGTGCCCTTGGGAACTAGTAAGAAATTCTGATATAACATGGGAACTTATCACTTGGAAACAGCTGAGGAGAAAGACTTCAGGCTGTATTAGTTGATCAAAATGTGGAATTAAAAAGGGTAAATTGAGAACAAGTCTTAATGAGGAGCAGCTGAGGGAACTGGGGTTGTTCAGTCTGGAGAAGAGGAGGCTGAGAGGAGACCTTATTGCTCGCTACAATTACCTGAAACGGGGTTGTGGTGAGGTGGGTGTTAGTCTCTTCTCCCAGGCAACTAGCAATAGAATGAGAGGAAATGGTCTCAAGTTGCACCAGGGGAGGTTTAGACTAGACATTAGTAAAAATTTCTTTATTGAGAGAGTGGTCAAACATTGGAATAGGCTGCCCAGGGAGGTGGCAGAGTGACCATCACTGGAAGTTTTCAAAAAACCTGTAAACATGGCACTTTGGGTCATGGTTTAGTGGGCATGGTGGTGTAGGGTTGATGGTTGGACTTGATGATCTTGAAGGTCTTTTCCAGCCTTAATGATTCTGTGATTCTGTGTGATTTTGTGAAAGAGCAAAGGCCTGGCTGCTGTATGTCAACTGCTCCGAGGCAGAGCTGGCAGTGACTGACCCCTTCTGGAGGGGACCTTTCTCATTTGCACTCTCTGCCCTGGACAGCTGCCACAGGCTGGGAAAAGGAATCAGAAGACCTGTGTTTGGAGCCCCTCAATATCCCTGACTTACCCCATGACAATCCCCAGGGATACTAAGGTCTGCACTGGTCACCACGAGATGTTCTTCACATGTTTTCCCACCTACATGCTACTTTCTTCAGCAGTTGTGTGTGAACAGAAAAGCTATTTTGGATGTTCAGTTGATCTCTTTCAAGTAGTATGAAGTATTTTCATTTCTACAATTGATTTTCTTCCCTTTCTTTGCCAAAGGAGTCATCATGTAACACACTACCTGGACAGCTCTTTTAACAGGTGTGAGTTGTCAGCCTCTGTCTCAGCACTGTCAGAAGATGATCAGGTGCTGTTGTCATAGCAAATATGGATCTAATACAACCACAGATAGCCAGAAAGTCTTTTTAATACATCAGTGACAACAGCTATTTGCTCTTGCAGGTAGCCTCTGACATCACCTATATCAAAAGCATGGCAATGGCTTGCAATTCATAGCTTGAGGGGCTTCCAGTACCATTTTGGACCTCCTGTGCCATTATCTGATGTTAGAGAAGAACCTTAGGATTATTTTAGAGATGTTTTGGAATATCTACTGCTGGAGTGGAACTAGGTTTACTTTAAGGACTGATTAGGAGTAGGGTAAATAAACCAGAAATACTAGATCATTCCAGATAGATGCTTTGCCTTGTTGATTTTATCACTGAACACTGACTGAGAAAGCAGTATATTATTGAGATTTGTTAACATAGTTTATCATAGGAAAGGCAGAGCTTCTCCATTGTGACCCGTTACAGTCTTGCTGTTCCTATGGAATAATAGGGGAAGGAAGAGAGTATTGTGCTCCAGTATCCACAGTGATCAAGCTAGATACCTACTACTGGTGTTCCTGTTTGCATTCCTTCTTTGCAGGAAATGTCAGGTTTTACATGGGAACCAAAGGACTGGTTTAGAGCTGCTCTAAGATCATAAGGACCTAGCCAGGTCACTTCAGTCGTTCAGTGCTGAGTGCTTTGTGTTTCTGGTGAACTGTCAGGAAACGGGAGAAATGTCCCAGAGAATGCACAGCATGAGATATTCACTACTCCTCCTTCTGAAAAGGTCCAGGTTAATGAACTGAAGCCTGTGGAGGATGCAGGAAACCTCAGACACCAGCAGAGGGACTTCCAAACACCCTGGACAAGCTTGAGGAATGGGCCTGTGTGAACATCATGAGGCTCAGCAGGGCCAAGTGCAGGGTCCTGCACCTGATCGGGCCAACCCCTAGTATTGGGGGATGGAGGGATTGAGAGCAGCCCTGCTGAGAAGCACTTGGGGGTACTGGTGGATGAAAAGATGGACATGAGCCGGCAATGTGTGCTCATAGTCCAGAAGGCCAACCGTATCCTGAGCTGCATCAAAGAAGCATGGCCAGCAGGTCGAGGGAGGTGATTCTGCTCATCTATTCCGCTCTGCTCTGGTGAGACACCACCTGGAGTACTGCCTCCAGCTCTGGAGCCCTCAGCACAGGAAAGACATAGACCTGTTGGAGAGGGTCCAGAGGAGGGCCACAAAAATGATCAGAGGGATGGAACACCTCTCCTCTGAGGACAGGCTGAGAGAGTTGGGGTTGTTTAGCCTGGAGAAGAGAAGGCTCCAAGGAGGCCTTATTGCAGCCTTCCAGTACTTAAAGGGGGCTTTTAAGAAAGACAGGGACAGACTTTTTAACAGGGCCTATTGCGATAGGGCAAGGGGTAATGGTTTTAAACTAAAAGAGGGCAGATTTTGACTAGATGTAAGGAAAAAATTTTTTCATAATGAGGGTGGTGAAACACTGGAAGAGGTTGCCTAGAGAGGTGGTAGATGCCCCATCCCTGGAAACATTGAAGGTTGTGTTGAACAGGGCTCTGAGCAACCTGATCTAGTTGAAGATGTGCCTGCTCATTGCATGGGAGTTGGACTAGATGACCTTTTAAGGGCTCTTCCAACCCAAACTATTCTATTATTATACGATTCTTCTTTTCTCCTGTGGCAGGGACCAGGGCTGGTAGCTGGGCAGATGCTGTTGTGGTCTACAATCGGTGATGGCAGAGCTTCTCAGAGACTGAGGAAACCAAAATGTGGAGGGGAGATTCCCTTGCTGGTTGATTTACCATAAACAGACAGCAAAGAAACACAGAAGAGGGCATAGGCAGGAAAACCATTTCCACCGTTGTCAAGATTTGGGGTAACTGGGACACCTTGTACCATCCATTAGCTGTCATTGACTGTAGAAAGCAAAGAGCATCATCTCAACTCAGTCCAGTTGGTCCCTCATAAACATGGAACGTCTTAACAGAATGAAAGACTTCAGGATTGAACGCTCTGTCTACCTTTTGGTTATGGTACTTGTAGGGGGCACAGGGGCAGTGTTTTTGCAGTTTTTGAACTCTTCTCCTTCCACATGCTTTTGAAGAATAGAACTAGGTGTTTGAAACGTAAAACTGTTCTCTTTTTGGTTTGGGGTTTTTTTTAAATAAATAAAAAGCATCCAAGACTCATGGTTTTGGGAACAGTGGCATTGATCATGGGACATGAAACTGTAAGAACCACTGTGAATGAGAATTTCTGTTTAACAGAAGAGACTGAGTGGGGTCCTGGGACCAGCAAGGTAGGAGGCAGGACCATGAAAGGGAGGGAGGAAAAACAGTCCACAAAATAAAAGACAGAATAAACTCAAGTGGCAGCATCTGAGAACATACAGGCAGATGACAGAAAATGTAACTGGAGATTAATCTTACTTTCTCTTTCTAGTCAGAACCACTAATGCCTTATGCTCATAACTTAAACCAACCTGTAACTCCTGTAGGTGGCAAAGCACCACATTGCTTGCTTGTCTTAGTAATTTGCAGCCTTGTTTTCTGTATGACTACCTGAAAGAAATCACCCCAAGCATCTGCTGCAACTGTACTTATTCACAGCATAAAAACTTCATTGTTACTGAAATAAGGTAGGCATGATAAAGAATGGCAAGGAGGAGACACAGCTGAAAACGTCATGATAGTAGAGTCCTAAGCAGCAAGTAAGTGTGTTTTGTAAAGAAGCAAGCACAGGAGGTCAGTAAAAGAAGACAGAGAAAAATGCAGTTTTGTTATCTGGAGGTGAAGGTAACTTAATTTTTATTGTGCACTATTTGACACATCCAGCCAAGGTGTCAAATATCACGTGGATGATAATCATAGGAATTGACAGTTCCTCATATTCAAGAGCCCTGTGTTCCCCTTTCAAACATTCTCTGCACATGCCAGCTCTGAGGTGTTCCACACTTTCTGCTAAAATCCTTTTAGAGCAAAATACAGATTCTTCATTCTAAACCAATGGTGTTATTTTGGAGACACCTGGAGAGAAATAATTATTTGCAGCACTTTGGAGTTATTTGGGCATGGAAAAAAAATCAGAAATTATTAAGAACTTCCGTGCAAGGGCATGCCTTGAATTTCCAGGTATAAGAGGTATTTATGGGAGAAACAAATCATCCAACTGGCCTGAGAGGTCTGAACATTTCATTTCAAGATTTGGCTTTTGGGCAGAAGCATGCCTTACCTGCTTTGACAAAGTACTTTGAAAGTGATACTTCCTCAGAGGGTTGGCTGGGGTGGAGGGAGAGCAGCCAACTCAGAGCTTATTGCAGCTTTGGGCTCAAGCTGAAAGCATCCTGCTGTGGGTGCTCCTGGCTGTTTCTCTGTGTGACTGTTGTTTCTGTGCCACCTGGGGGCCTGAACTCAAAGACTGCAGTAACTTTGGACTAATACAGGAGTAAGAGCTGGGCAGGGTTTTCAAAGTAAGCATTTTAGGGTCTCTCTCTGCATGCTGTCGTCCTGTTCTCACAGCAGTGGGACTGCAGCACAGTAAACGAGAGGTGAGTGCAAGATGGACGTGGGTGGAGAAGGGACCCCATAGCCAGTGTCTCACAGCAGAGTGGAACGAGAGGTGAACACCTGCTTACTAGGGCTGGGGGCTTAATGGCGTTTTCTTAAAAACAAAACATCTGGTGCTGGAAGCAACCAGGATCACAGGGGGAGAGGTAAAAGTGGGGACAGCTACAAAATTTTCAGTGTTATGTGGCCCCGAATGTTTTCCCCCTCTGGAGGTGATATTGCAGGCGGGGAGAAAGAAGAGTCAGAAAGCTGTGCTGGTTATGGTCATAACTGTGTTGCTTTCAATTTTCCAGAGCCATGCCTTTTGGCCATGTCTGACTTTAGCATGGGATGTGGGTTGATCTGTCTTTCTGAAAACCTGGTTGATTTTGGTAGTAACTAAACATTACATTAGGAGTTGAATTTTTTTTAAGTCTATGAGTCCAAACTAGCAGCTTATACTGAGACATTGATTTTTTAAGACATTCCTCCAGCAGTGCAAGATGAATGAGATTCTGATCACTGCTTTATCAGGTACCACTGGATGGGAGTAAACATGACCACCAGATGTGTAATCCTAAGGAGGTTCTAGTCAAAGGATAGTCATGAAGGAGAAGAGTTACAGTTAGGAATCTGCCTTGACTTAAGACAACTTGTTCCTTAGTGACTTCTCAACGCATGATTTCCTAGCCTTAATTAAAAGGTTGCTTTAAAATGGAAAACATAGTTTAATGAAACAGGTCAGGGATATGGAGACCATAAACTGGAGGCACAGTCCTCTTTAAAAAAAGGAATTCAGGCGTATGTCTATTGTCTAAGGAAGGAACACATCCTTTCTTCAGAGATGTTCATAAAACCATTACCAAAAATGGATCTCATTATCCAGTGTTGTTTACATGAATCATATTGTCTTTACAGAAACAAAAAAGCCCTTCCAGTTTACATCTAAATGCCTCAGATGTAGTTCTCATATTGATTACCTAAGTCTTTAGTTTCAATGGGCAGGCCCTGAGCTTGTACAAAAGCTCTAACAGAAATAACAGTACTTGTTTAATTTTCGTTTTGTCACTGAACCAGAAAATCAACCAAATAAGGATACCCCTTATTATACAATGAACTAAACTAGGTGGAACGGTGTTATGTGATAGGGGCAGGAAGGTGCGTGAGAACCCCATGAAATTACTGGTATTTATAGTGTGAGACAAATCTGTGCATAATTGCATAGTTTTTTAGAAGCAGAAAGAACAATTGTTATATACCTGAGCTGTATCACACGGGCTTTATGATTGTACCCAGTGATTAGTGCATTCAGACCAGTAATTTCAGATGTGTAACACATCTGGAGTTCTCTGCATTTCTGTAATAACCTTTCCTCAAGTAATGAACTGCAGCTGTCTACTTACTCCTGATAAAGTATTTTTAAAGAGAGAAATTAAAAGTGAGCCAAATCACAAGTGCAGCCAGACACACTTCCCATGAGGCATGATTAAGCTATACTAGGAAGGGTAAGTTTAGGACACAGCTGCTGCTGTATAGTCATAGTCTGAAAGTCTTTTAGGAGCTACACTCCAGAGATTTTAAGTGCCAGGAGGGACTTCCAGGAGCCTGTAGTGAAACGAGCCTTGTTCATACAGTTGACTTGTCTTGGATTCTGGCCAAACTCCTGTGTTTGTAGATGTCAGAGGAGTTTAATGCTTTTGATCCAAATGTCTGAGCTGGTTTCTGTGGCTATGGGTGGTTAATGTTTTAAACAGAAAGAGGCATCTTTGCTCTCATTCACAGACTTCTCCTTTCTTTGGCATTGAAGACGAGTTTGCAGAAGGGCAGGATTCAACTTCTGAAAGACTGCAGTGCCTTGCTTCGCATGTATGCATGCTGCTGGAAACTGGGATCTGGAAACATCTTGTTCCCCCAAAAAGGGAGGCTTTCCTGGAGAAAGACCGGAGTAGACATACTGCTGAACAAGGAGTAGCTTGTTACTGATGTGAATGCAAGCCCCAAGAAAGCTGAGTGAGAACAGGGGGCAAATTTGGTGACCCAGTCTGTCCAGCTGGAACATTTCTTGGCACAAGAAGGGGCTGGCTCACTGTGGAAAGGAAAGCTCTACCCATGACCCTGCAACGTAGAGGAGCAGCAGGGTCCTGATGCTCAAAGGTGTTGAGCAGCCTCCTGTTGATCCCTAGGCCAAGCTTTGCCACTTGCTCTTTACAGAAAAGAATTTGGTTTACTTTTAACATGTATTAACATAGCAGGCTATGTAGAAATGGGAGTTCATCGTGTTGGGAAGTCTCCCACGTGGAGTAAGAAAGTTTCTGGCCTGGGCTGCTTTACGAACAGACAATGCAGAGGACATACCAAGGAATGGGGGACCCACTTTGCAGAGAGGTAGAAAAAAGCAAGTGTCTTGCCTCACCTGCCTCCTTGTGATTATTTAGGCTGAGAGGCACTTCATTTACTGTAAATGTAAGTTGAGGTCAAGGGGGAGTGGCCTCAAGTAAGAAGAATTGGGATATGATTTCCATATTTCTTTGCAAATATACCAGACCTCAGAAGCCAGCTCTTTTCTTGGTGTCATATTAGACCAGCATACCTTTGCTCCCTCAACAAAGGCTATCTAAACAGTAGCTGTGAGAATTCCCCATGTTATTACACTCAAGTAGTTAAAGCTGAGGTCAGAAGACGGAGAAAAGTAAGAGGTACATTATGATAAGCCCTAGTGTTTTTGTGCTGGCAAAGGCTGGGAGTGTTCATCTGGGTCCAGGTAGGTGTGGATACATGTTTGATTTTAAAAACCCAGACCTTAATAATATAATGCAGATTTTAAAACTGCGTGGGGTCACATTTTCAGAGAATTGTTGCTCCCACATTCATGAAGACCAGTGATAGTGGCTTTTCTGCAGTGGATCTTTCTAATTCAAGATCAAATTACTTGTATGCTTCCCCAACCACATGCTTTAGATTTGTTTATTCCTGTAACCTAGTGCTAACTGTGCTGATTCTCCAAAAATTGAACAATCTGCCCAAGTGTCCTCCCTTTCCTCACACTCATTCCTAAGGATTTTCAACTGGACCAGAGATCACACTGAATGACTGTGATCATGACCAGGTATATCCAGTTCAGCAGCTAAAATGTTCCATTTGGGATCACATATAAGATCACTGTGGAGAGACTATGCTGTGCTACCCTGTTAGAGTAAGGATAAGACTTTCAGAGCTCAAGATACTGTAAAATCACACAGCCCAGCCTCGAGCACTTTCTGAACAAGAGCTGTTTGGGTGCAGAAGGCAAATGAGTGAGCAGTCTTTCTCTGCCTATTTGGAGTGGAGCAAGGAGTTAGTAGCAGGGTTTTAAACTAGGAATACTGTGGGAAATTACGACTCAGATTTATATGGAGAAACAGTGGTCAAGGGTGGAAAGAAAATGGTGGTCAGAGCACAAAAGTCCTCAGAAATGGTGAAACAAGGTGGAGGGTCTCACCTCCAGAGTGAGCAAATGCATGAAGTCTGGGAAATAGCAGGAGCAACTGGAACTCTGCATGTGGTCATGAAACAATAATGTTTCTGGGATAACTGACATGTGGAGGGACATGTCTCACTACTGGAATGCTTTGATGCATAAGTACGAGCCCTTCAGGGTGGACAGACAACCAAGACAACATGGGTTGCCCTCTATGTGAATGAGCCACTTGGATGTGAGGGGCTCCTCTATGGGGTGGATGAGAGCTGCTGGAGAGCTTATGAGTCATATCAGTGAAGAGGCCAATGAGAGTTCTGCTGCGGTGAGAGTGCATTATAGACCACCAAAACACAGTGGATATGAGGGTGGGGTCCTCTTAAAGTAACCCAGGGAAGCCTCTCTATCACAGATCCTTCTTTTCACAGGGGACTTGGACCTCCCTGATGTCTGCTGAAAAGGAAATACGGTGTAATGCAAACAGTCAAGAAGATTTCTCAAGGTTGTTAGCGATAATACAAATACAGGACAGACCAACTGTACTGTGGTAGTGCACAGCTAGTTCTGCTCTGCATTAATAAGGAAGAACTGGTTGGGAGCATGATAATGGAAGCCTAGCCTGTAGTTATTATGAAACAGTGGGGTTCAAGACCATGAAGGGAGTAAGGAATGAGAACAGTAGGGTATAGAACTTGGACTTCAGGTGAACAGACTTCTAATTTTTCAGGAAACTAGTAGCTGGCATCCCACTGGGGAAAGCCCTGAAAGATAAAGCAGCACAAGAAAACTGTGAGGGCTTAAAGTATAGCAGCCTCCAAGTGCAAGAAAAGTCCCTTCTATTACTTAGAGAACAAAACAAACACATCAGGTGAAAAGTGTGGCTAAGCCAGGAACTCATGGCGAAGCTCCAGTGCAGAAGAAGGAAAATTTAGAAGCGTTGCCTGAGCATTAGGGTTGATGTTAGGAATGATAAAGCTCAGGAACTGAGACAGCCAAAGGAGTCAAGAGCAACAATAAGAGTTTCTAGCACTACACAAACAGTAAAAAGCTGAACAAGGAAAATGAGTTTGCTGCTGAACGGGGAGGATGATTTAGTGACAGTGGACGGAGCTAAGGCCAAGGCAGCGTCTACTTTGCCCCAGCTTTTGCCAGCAAGGTCTCCTATCAAGGTCTCCTAGCATATGTCTCTGTGCTTTGCGATATGGTTCAAGGATGAGGGAAACAACCAGCAATGGATGAGGATGGATTCAGGAATTGATTGTGAGAACTGAACCTGCCCAAGTCCATGGAACCAGATAGGTGTTACCAAGAGTACCTAAGGGTATCATTGCAAGGCCACAGAGATGGGGCAAGTTCTCTGACAACTGGAGAAAGATAGATGTTGCACCCATCTTCAAAAAAGTCCAGAAGGACAATCCACAGAACTACAGTCCTGTCATTCTGACTTTGGCTGCTGGATAAATCAGTGAGTGAGTCCTTGGGTAACATTCCTGGACACTTGAGGGAGAAGGTGGGCACTGGGAACAGCCAGCCTGCATTTATCAAGGATAAATCACGTCTGACCAACATTATTGCCTTCTATAATAAAATAGACAATATTTGCAGACACGGGGAGAACAGCAGATGTCATTTACATCAACTTTAGTAAGACTTTTGACACAGTCTTCCACTTCCTGAGGTCCTTTCCAACCTGAACTCTCTCATGATCCTATGAAAAAAAAGCTTCCATTGCATGGGAATGGTCAAATTTCAAACCATGCAGCCTGAGTGCACCCCAGTGTGTCAAGTTCCAGTTTGCTTTTGGGCTGTAACAGGGAGGAACCAGATGACAGTAGTCACAGGATTGTTTTAGACATCCTTCATCTGGATACCTCACCTCAGTCTCCAGGGTGCAAGGATGTGCATCCATATGCAAGGATTATTCTTTTACAGTGTTTCACAATACAAAATTTGTCTAATGAACAGATGAAACAACTAGACTCTGTTTGACCTACATGACAACTTTGAGAGGTGTGTTTCTAATACATTTGATATGCTCTAATTATTTGGGCATTAGGAAAATACTTGCAACAATACATGTCAACAAGACATAGTCATGTGAAGAGAGTCCATTATCATGTCCTTGAATTTGTGATACAAAAAGAGTGAAAAGATGTAAGAGATCATAATAGTTGAGCCAATATCCACCTGGAGAATGGGGACTTGATGCAGTAGGGTTCCCCAACACCACTGATATGTGATGTTCACATATCTATGTTGTGATAAGTAAAAATGAATCTGTTATTACAGCATCAAAATCTGTAATAATGTATAATTATCATAGCTTTTCTTGATATAAATCTTACTTTCTATGATAGGGGACTGTATCAGTAGAAGCTGGCCTGGTTAAAACTAGTGGACTGGGCATAGGCAAGTCCATCTATTTACTAATTTCAAACAGCTTTTGTTATGTATTACACAACGCAGAATTATGTGAAGACTGGTACAAGATGCCCTGTGTCCCCTCCCTACACATAGCATTTCTCTTAAAGTTGTATCTGCTTCTGTGGAGTTCTAGGTACATGTTCCAAGAGATGTTTTGTTAGTTTTTTGGAAGCTCCTGTGTGACTCAGAGGCAAGAGTTCTGCTGACTTTCAGTAAGGTGTCCAAGTTATTTAGAGGGTTATTTAGAGGCTTTCAGAAACTCTTGCCTATGGGCATTGTTGCTTTTAAAGTCACATAGCCACCCTCCTTCCCCAGAGTTAGGTCTGAGGTTTTAATCTTTGAAGTGAGTTAATGACATCCGAGTAAATGCTCTTTTGTCCTATTCATGGTATAACTTGTGCGAAGCTTTAATTATACAATGGTGATAACAACTATACAACTTCCATCAGCATCTAGATACATTGTTGAATATTTTGTTTATTTTTACTGTCTGGAATGTGCACTGTAGTCATGATTTGTATGCAAAGATAGACCTTAGGTCAGGAGATGATAATTAAACAGGTTCTGAATCTTCCTGTGGTGTTCATACTTCTTTCTTTTGTGAACCAGAACAGGTTTATTTTCCCTACCCTGTTATGAGGCCAGGGAATAATGTTTTCTCCTGTTCACAGTTGAGAAACTGAGGTAGAGCGATGGTCATATGAAAACAGAGGATATAACAATGCTTGTGTTGCCCATGTTCCCAAGATGATAATCTGTCCCTTAGTTTTCAGCATATGTTAAAAATGTTCCAGTGTTATGTTTTAATTTTGAGTGTAGTATCCTAACTTGGTCTCTGGGTAGAGAGAAGAGGAGGGGAAGGGGGCAAGCAGGGAAGAGATGCATAACAGCAGGAAAGGTGGATGATGCGGAAGAAGAAAGATGAATTTTCTCCAGCCAGGAGCACTGAGATCTTCAAATGCTCTCTGTGCACACAGCTTCATCCAAAGTGCTGTTGAAGGGACTTTATGGACCAACTCAATGGATCCAGAGCCAGAGCTGAGTACTATTCCAGTATACCACTTGTGCCTGTGCACTGGCAGTGTTGGCTTTACACTTTGCCTACCCAAAACCTCCTTGTGTGTTGATTCTATGTCCCCTAAATTCTTGCGGTTACCAGCTTATTTGATATTTCCAGAACCTTTTTGTATACCTCATGTAAACTCTTTTCATATACACAAACAGCAAAGCCCAGACAGAGATTTTCTCCTGACATTGCTGAAATGCAAAACTATAGTAACAAAAAGAGTCTGTCAAATAGGGTTTGAACAACTCTGGAGAAGCATCATACATTGTGCACAGAGCACGGAAAATAAACTTACCTATTAGTGGCACTGAGTCAGAAGTTGCAGGCATGATCTCAGCCACAAGAAGCATGAATACAGTCAGGGAAAGCAGGACAGTGATACCTGCAGGGAGTGAACATGCAGAGGAAGGATGAGGAACATGAACTCTGGCAGCTGCTTCTCTGATGTCTTTGCTGTTAAATATAACCTTGTCCTGATTATGGCTAAGCCAAATCCATGACTTCATGTCTATCAGTGCACATGAGAACTTCCACAAAGTAAGAGCGTTTTTAGATGCAACTTTATCTGCTGTTTTTTCACTTTTCTCAATTATGCCCAAACCCTTGCTCCTCTTAAAGTAATGGAGAAATCTTTCCTGCCGAGTGAAATGAAGCTTGCAGAACTGGTAAACTACATTACTTTTCCAAAACATAGTGCAAACAAAGCCCAGATGGTTATTAAGGGCCAGGAGAGACTTGCACAGACATGAGTCTAGTTTTTAGCTATTGCATATTATATAACACCCTCCAAAGACCTGTAGACTGTATTAAAAGAAACTTTTTGTTTGTTCTATCTGAACAGACTGTTGCTAAACATAACATAACTGCCCTGGTACTGAGAAATCATAACATCAATGCATGAACATTATCTCCTATTTTTGTGTTAACATTGTCCTTCAGCTCAAATAACTCTTTTCCTCCTCTCCATCCTATCTTTCATAGACAGCAATTGTATCCCTCATAGCCTGTGTTTTACTTCTTGTAAGACAGGTTGCTCAGATCCCTGATTCTTCTACTAACACTGAGGGCACTTTATGTGATTTAAAGGTCTCTGTCCCGGTTGGAATTGTGCACAATTAACTCTTGAGGTCTTGCCAGGGCCAGTCTTGTGTTTTTCCATCTCTGCTCTTTCTTCTCTTGGAAGCACTCCTCCTGTCTTTATCGACTCACACAACAGTAAATCTCATTTAGCCCTTCCTTGGCTGTCACTGCTTTGCATTCATGGGGGACTCATGGCTTGGTGGTTTGGGAGCTGAACTTGGAAGGTGAAAATCCAATGCTCAGCTGCTGCTACTGCTCACAACCCTTCACTCTCTGTGTCTTAGTATGTCCTATCTGAAAAACAGAGTTAATCTGCTGTGAAATCCATTGAGATGTACTGAAGAACAGAACAACAGGGACGACAGAGTACTATCACTGCTGCCTGTGCCAACGATTAGTTTTGCCTCATATCAGGGTAAAATCCAGATGATTTTAGAATTGTTTAGCACAAGGTGTGTGAATGCAATACAGAAAGTTGTTACCCTGGTTTCTGCAATGAAACAAGTGTTTCTACTGCTCCTCCAGGGAAATCTTTACTCATCAAGCACTATCAGGTATTTATTTTCCAGCTTATAGGAAATGCTTATGAAAGAAATTAATTCTTTAGCACTTACCTAAAGAAATCTTCTCCCCTGAATCAGCTGGCAAAAGGAAAACAAGCAGTGCCAAGCCAGATATGAGAACACAGGGAATGAGTAGGTTCAAGCCATAGTAGAGGGTGCGTCGGCGCATGGTGATGGTGTATGTCACGTCTGGGTATGGCTCTTTACAGCATTCATAGTACATTTCATTCCTCTTTCCTGGGACACCTACAGAGAGGGAGGACAGGCAGTGCGGAGAGGTGCAGGACTCCCAGGTATCCTTTTGGAATGGGCCAAGAACTCATGGTTTATGAGCCAATGAGTGGCACCTCTGCCACACATTGTGCATTGAAGAGTGCTTCTAAGTGTCCTGTGGCAATTGATAAGGGAGAAAGACACTCACAGATCAGTTACCAGGCGAAAGTAATGTTCTAACACTTGTGGCCAGTGATGCACACATGGATGAATAGATTAAAGGAGACAAGGACAATATGCTTGGTTCAATGTTGTTTGAAAGCTGAAATACATCTCTACAGGGTTAAATGAATCAAGGTAACTCTTAGTGTGTCAATGTCTTCAGCAACATCTGAGGCAACAGTGCAAGATGTCTGCTCTTCCTAGTCCACCTTCTGTGTTTCCTAGGGTTTATTTTCATGCCTTCTGAGTCATTAGAACCGGGCTTAGCCAAGAAAGCTAGACCAGATCAAAACAGTTCTGAGAATCCCAACATCAACAAGGAAAGATTTGCAAGCAGTGGCCAAAGATTAACTCAGTAGAATGTGCATTCTGCCTTTCTGCATCCAGGGAATGGTGACAAACAGCTGACATCATGTTCGCTAGCCCATGCAGGGGATTTTCTGTGTGACAAGTGCCACCAGTTTTTATTTTTCTATCATTCTCTTATAGATATTTGGTTTGTTTTGTTAGGAAAAACAAACAGGATACGGTTTAATTTTCAAAAGGGATGTCAAGTTAAGCTTAAAGTCTGTGATATCTGAAGGTTAAGAGACAGAGTTGTCCAATATAAATGTATTGCAGGTCTGGCCATGGTGACCCATCTGCAGTAGACTATCTGAGATGCTGCATAGCAGGGACTACAGGAACACAGGAAATACCAGGGGAGCTGGAAGAACTCAGCATCTTGTATCTTTCATGCCACCATTGCTCACACCTTTTTTATTTCTGTGCACATGACAGAAGATGTGACAATGTGTATGTTTTGGCAGAAGTGAGGCAAACTCTCCATAAAGAATATGTCCATGGCTTTCCTGGGGCATTTCTTAATGCTTTTGCCATATGGGCTAGATAAGGGCCTGTTTTGTCCACCCCTGGTCAAGGTTGAAGGCAGATAAACCACAGGCCAGTCTCTTAATCAGATATACAGTGTTACTGGACATAAATAATCACTATAAAGGAGGACTGGAAAGTCAGAAGTGCTCTGAAATGGATGGACTTTAGGACAACTTCCCTATGAAGTCCTTTGTCTTCTTATGTCAGGGCTGTGTTTCTGATTATGTTATTTCTCAGATGCCCTGAATGCTAAAACTACTGCATGAAGTTGGTCAGTGACAGTTATTTCCTTGTCTACATATCCAGACTAGATGATGAACTGTTCCTTCTGCAAGCTCTCCTTAGAGTGTTCTAAGCTTTATCAATTTCCATAGCATTGTTTCTGACTTACTTATAACTACATAAATAAGTTCAAAATAAGTCATTAGGAGCTCATTCTGAATAACCAGCTCTGGGCACATTCCTCTTTCAAAAATCTAAGTATCTTCCAAAGCACTGAAGGAAGAGAGACATGCTGAACTGCAGTTATTTGCAGTTATTATGAACTGGTAGACACTTTGATGGTTTTCTCGGTGAGAGAGATACATCTCTGTAAAAGTTGATTCCAGTTTTACTGAAATAGTGTTTTTTACACCAATCAGTTTTTGACTGATGTGCTAGAGTAGATGTCACAGTAGTGTTCTGTGCACCTACATAAGACACACCCAAGTTTAGTACTGACAAACTGCTCAGATGCATCAGGACCAGTAGATTTCATTTATGTTCTCAGTTGCAGGCAATTGTTTCAGAACAGTGTTTTCAGACACAGTTCAATGAATGCGTCTGAAAGGTTTTCTCTGATGTGTGATTTTTTTTTTCTTTTTCTTTTGCTGCCTCTTACATAGAAACTTCTAATATCTAATATTTCATGTCCCGGTGGGATTGATCATTTATGTATATTTGGGGTTTGTCTTTGAAAATTAGGCTACAGAAAATTTTTAGGCCAGCCAATTTACCTACTAAATCCCATTCTCCATTTGAGATGTAGTTGGAAATATCAGCCTCGAGCATCTGCAGGTCAATCAACCAGCCACTGTGAGTCCAGGAGCCAAACTTCAAATCACACTTCTGCACATCAAAGGGGAACCAGCGGACATCAATGTAACACGTGCTCTTCAAAATGCCTGTGGATAGAAATCAGTCAGAATCAAGCATGTGCAGGGTGCAATTCATCTCTACGCCTATCTGTCCGATTGACTGTGAGCAACTTTCTCCTCCAAAAGTCTGTATGATGTAGTCATGGGGTAACCAAAGAAGTAGCACAGGAGGAAGATGCTGCCATGAGTGGAATAACCTCCCTTCCTGGGGCACCAGTGAAGACCCCTCTCTCTTTCACTGCGTCCTTGAAGTAGGTTGCCCGGGATACTCGGGCAATGCAGGAGCAGCCCAGCCTCTTAGTGCTGGCTGGCCCCAGCAGATCACAGGCAGTGCTGCAGGGCCTAACAGGAGCATGGAGTACATAGATGTCCACACACTGCAGCTGCAAGTACTGCAAAAAGCTCTTTGAAAGGAGTTCCTTGTCAGACCCTGCATTAGAACCACAGTCCCTTGAAAATACATTGTTATGCCAAACCTTGCTGAGGGCTGGTCTTTACCTTCTGTGTGTTCACCTGGGCGTTGAATTTTACTCTGGATGTGTCTAGTCCATTATCATTATTTCATGTGATATTTTAAGAAGTTTAGGAGATTAATACTTGTATATTGTTGCAAACTAATTATTTCTTTTTTTTTTTTTTTGTTATGCAGCTGAGATAAGGGAAAAAATATAATTGACTACCCCAGCCATCCAGCAGCATGGAGTGCTTGGAGAGTGAGGAAGATGATCTGCACAGTCTGTATTACTGGCAGCTGGTGGCAAAGCACAGAGGTCATCCGTGCAGACCCTCACCCCTGTGGGCCTGCAGCTTTGCAGACTTTGCCTTAGCTCGGCTTACTGCATGCTGACCAGTTCAGAGGCATTGTGTGAAGGACAGGCAGCTTCTGCTTCATTGGAAAATTATCTCCAACTCTGCACTTAGCTTTCCTGTTTGCAGTAATTGTTTCTGTGTGCTCCCTAAAACACCAGCTAATGTGAATCCCAGCTCTGAGTCACCTAACTGAGCAGAGTTTGGTGTTTTGCAGTAAGTTCTTGAGCTGTGCCTTTTGAAGATAAAATCCCAGAAACAGAGATCCTTGATTACTGCTAGCCTGCTGCTGCGAAGGCTGAGCGCATTGTGGCATAACCATATGTGCAAGACCATGACCCTGCACAAACACCACTCCTCTGGGGTGGCTGGGTTCCCTTCATTTGTCTGTTTATGTTCTGGGAGGTCTGACTCCCACTGTCATGACCATTTTCAGATGGGCTACGTGGAGGCTTTTCTCCCAATTTCTTCTGAGTCTTTTCTCTGCTCCATTCCTTAACAGCAGACAGCTGTCCCCTTCTTGTCCTTTCTCTCTCCTCCTCCACCTACCTTTTTTCTTTAATGGAGAGCAGCAGTGAGTACAGCCTGCTCTCAGAGTCATGGGAAATAAAACTTTCATGAAGCTTTGGAAACACCATCTTTTCCACTCTTCAATGTTTTCCAGCGTCTTGATTAATCTAGCTGGTTCTGTGAGCACTTGTTGCTAGTCAGTAGGCTGATTATCAACTTTTTCCTTCTAAAATTTTGCAAAGTAGTTTGGCAGCAGTTAAATCCCTGTAACAAAGGATTTCCTGTGCTTTACGCAACAGATTCCCATTATTACTTTTTATCTCTTTACTCTTTCCTTGAGTTCTTAAGTAACCGATTCTTCATCATGGAGTTTGTAGCTCACCAAGACATGAGCAGGACATCAGATCTGCCCATACAGGCACCCTCTGCATGGAGGTGGAGAAGGGTCTGCTCTGGTACACATCAATTTTATTCCTGTCTCATGTTGCTCCCTGGAGAGCAATCTTATGTATGGATCTGTCCCAGTGAAACCATAGGCATGCTTCAAGGGGTCTCAGGGGTAGGGATCAACAGAGGACCAGCCATCAGGGAAGACCCACTTGGTCCCTGGTGGGCCCTGTGGACATGCTTGGGGTTGGTCAGCCAGCAGCTATGTCCACCACAGTGAGAAAATGTGGGGATAGTCTGTGTATTCACTGGTAGGTCCTGTCTGCTGGGCCCTACAGGCCCTGAATTGACAATACAGATGGAAAGCAGGCTGAGACTCAGGTCTGGATGGCTGAGACCAGTCTCAGATTGTCTTTTCACCCAGAGTTGTAGCCTCAGCCTGGCAAGGAGGACTTCACTGCAGAGGGAGTGCTGCTCTCCGGGTCTCCTCTGGTCACACGCCTCTCCACTCTCAAGAAAGAGCTAATTGGACGGCACATGAAACATGATGTGAGAGTGCATATCACTTTGCTTTGACGACACCTCAGTTGGGCCTCTGAATGTTCTAAGCAAACTGCTTAGGAGAGTGATTTATTGATTTGTGAAGTGGTAAATACACCACTAATAACGGACCTAAATTATTTCAGTGGGTCTGTCCCATAATTACACAGCTTGCAAAATTTCCACAGACTGCTTCTTAAACGCCTTGGTTTCATTCATGAAGGAAAGCTGCTTGTACTTATTCAAAATTACACATTGACTTAAAGCAAACAAATGTTCTCTGTGCCCTACCTGGAGGAATATATTGGCAGGATCCAGAGTAATTCACCAGCACATTTGTGTGAAATGTCGCATCAAATCTTTCATCCGCACTATAACACAGTATAAACAAAGCAAAATAAAGAAAAAACAAGCTGATGTTTGAGTTAAGATGTAGTAACTAACACAAAAATAGTCCTTTGGTTGAATTTAATGCACAGAATGTCTGAATTAAGGTCCTACACCCGGGTGAAGAGTCTACCCTCAATCAGTACCTTGGCTTCTCATAGGCACTGTTGGCTTGCACCCAGGCGTGCTGGTTGCATGCTGTAACGTCCTCAAAGAAGTGAGAGGCAGAGGTCTTGGATGTCTCAGAGTAAAGGCAGAAGTGAAAGGAGCAAAAGTGTCACAGTAGCTGTATCCAAAGATTGGACAATCAGGAAGATTTGGCTTTTCTGGGGCTGTTGGTAGAATCAGGCATCTCACAGTGTAAAGCAAGTTATCTATTACCGAGATATCTGTTGTCAGAGTAATGGTGTCCTGAGGCAACAATTCTGAAGGTTCTTAGGAGGCAGAGGGGCCAAGAATTTGCTTCAAGCAATGGAGGAAGGCACTGGGGAGAAGTTTTAGATTTGGGTCTTGTAGGAGAAGTTTCATTGAGACTCTAAGAGCAGGAACTAGGTGAAAGGGATGAAGAAAAAAAAAGAATTTCTTTAGGATTCCAGCAATTCTGAGAAAAATAAGAGAGTAATGAGCTGGGCAAGGACAAGAATTCTTCAAGGCAGCAGATCTGGGGACTTGCTCCAGAAGGTGTCTTGGAAAGACATTAACTACAGAGGGTTCCCCTGGCTGATGCTGTAGGCCTTGCCTGTCATGGCTATCTACAAGCCTATGTCACATGACTACACTGTCTTACACACCCCGTCTCACAACCAGATGTGGAAATTTCAGTCCCTCCTGTGACCTGCTTTTTATTAATATCTGAGTCTTCAGGATTGTCCCCAGCACAAAACAAAGAGGATAAAATTGAAAAGGCTAAGTGCAGAATAAGTGATAACTATCTAAAGACATAAAAGGCAGCAAGAAAGGTTTTGATAAATGCAAGGAAACAAGGAAAGGACCATATAGATCCATTACTTGCTGTGGAAGGAAAGGAAATAATATCCTGCATCATCTGTGCTGCACTCTTCACAAACCGTGCCTCTCCACAGTTAATTCTCACAGAGTGGCAGTAGTCCAGGGCAGAATAGGACAGGAAGAGGTTAAAGAAGTGTAGAAAAGACAGATTCCAGTTGGCAGATCTAATGAAATTTAGTCTTGAGAACTGAAGGGACTGTCTGAAATACCCTATGAAGTATTATCTATTATCTGTGAGAGGTCCTGAAGAACAGGGAAGGGCTCAGTGAATTAGGGAAGATCAAAGACAATTTTTATTATTTTTTTTAAAGGTGGAATTATAGACACATCAGGCTAACTTCAAAGATATGAGGGGAAAACAGCAGGCACAGATTTGTCAAGGGCCAACTGCATCAAATCAATCTAATTTTCTTACTGAAAAACTGAATAAGAGGAGCCAGGTGATATATCTGAACTTCAGAAAGCCTATGTCACATCATGTTCTTATAAACAAACTACAGTAATATGGACCAGGCTATATGCCTCCTTTTTAAAGACTCAAAAGGGATAAAGAGACTTTGAGGAGTAAAGCTGAAGTAAAAGACACTTAAACAATCCAGGTCACTCCAAGCCTCCTTCAGATATCTTGTAGTGAGGGCTTGGAATGGAAAACGGGTCTTGGTGAACTAGGGAACCAACAGAATGAAATTAAATCTGGATGATTAGAAAGTATTACCCCCAAAACTGTCAGAGAAAGATAGATCAGGGAAAACTTAGTATGACAGCAAGGCTGAAGTACAACTTCTGGGGTTTGTGATAGATCAAAAAGTAACTCCAAAACTAAGATGTTAGTCAGAGCAAAACCGAAATTCCCTCCTCCTGGAAAACATTAAGGAAACATCTGTCTAGAGAGCTTCCACTCCATTCAGCATTGCAGAAGTGCTGGCTAGAGAGCTAGATTCAGCTCTGGAGAAAGAAAAACAGATTAGACAGTGTTCAGAGAAGAAGACGAATGATGGAGAGATTTATAAAATATGAGTGATGAGAAGAAAATCTGTTTGTTTCATTCAGACAGGAATACTATGACAGAGACATGATAATTTTCTAGGAGAGCCATGGTAATTATAAGGAGAATACGGATTGTTTTCTCTCTGTGTTCACTGGGAAAAGGTAAAGAAGACATCTGCAGAACTACAGCAAGGAAGATTTAGATTGGCTATTAGAAAAATCTATTAGCTGGCACTTGTTCATTTTTATTGTTACTGTTTCAAGAGTAACAGCCAAATCCACAGATGGCAAAAGCCCCAGAATACCAGTGAAGCATGGCTGATTTCCAGTATCCAGTGCTATAGTTCTAGGCTCCCACTGGCCGTTGCGCATCTTGCTTACCTGTTATACAGAAGAATGTCTGGTACCCAGATCTGGTCAGCTGGAAATCTCAAGTTCAGCACCCCTGGGTATTCATACTGATCCCAAGACAAGTAAACATCAAACCAGTACTGTTGGCAAATACATACGTCAGATTATATGAGCTAGTAAAAGTCTTCTAAGTTTCCTGGAATATTATGGGAACAGAATGGACTTTGCCAGTATCTATAGCAGTAGTATGATAATAGTTTAATGCTCAACTTTTATTATTAAGGTGGGCATATATACTGAGGAATCCACAGTGTGACAACTGAATTCTGTGAGCTGTATTTTAATTTAGTGTCTAACCTCTCCTCCTTGTGGCCCGAAGCCAGGCATCCCAAACCTTTTCTGGTGGGCTGGCAGAAACTCTGGCAGTAGGCACCTCCATGAGGTATGCTGGTTCCAAGCTGAGGTGGTTTGAATGACTTGGGTATTGTCAGTGGTACATGGACCATGATCTGAGAGTCCCTCTTTGGTGGAAATAATTTAATCTGTTACAAAGGTTGGGTGATTCTTTTAATAAGCACCTTGATATGAGAGGTAGGCAGGTGAATTTTATATCGCAAGGGGTTGTTTCTGATCCCCACTCCTCCATCCCAGCACAAATAGTTAATTCAAGAAAGGGTCAGGCACAGCCTTTGTGCTGAACTTTGTGACTTGCAACCAAGCTCTATGGGATGGCTGCAAGGGAAACAGTTATCGGTGCTATAACTGAAGAACACCTCTGCAAGGGACAGGAGACCGACAGGCTCTGTCTCAACAATCCTGTAGTCTTATAGGTTGGTATGGGTTAGTTTTTGCTATAGAAAACAACTCGTTTCTGCTGCAAATCCCAGCAGGTAGCTGAGGAAGAAGCAGCCTGTTCAGCTGTACTCATTAACATGAGATAGTGTTTCACTGCTAAAGTCAAAGCAGAATTAGTTCAATCATTCAAGTCTCCCACAGGCTTTTCCCTCCAAAGCTGCATCTTTACTGAACACAAGCTATTAAGATCAGTTTATGCACCCTAAGAAAAGACCATATCTCTTGCCATACTCAGCCAGCAGCAGACCTTACAGGAAACTCCCTTCCCCAAAGCCCTCAGTGAGGATCAGTTTTGCTTATCTTGCATGACTGGTGCAGGTCACTTAGCTGGAGCAAGCTGCAGAAGCGGGAGGAGGAATGTTTGTGGATGAGGTTTGTAAAGCATGAGGGAAGGCAATGCTCCCACTGACATGCATGGGCAATGCCAGTAGCAATGCAGCATGAGGCTGCTTGTGGTCCATGGCCACCCCACCACCCAGCCTGAGGAGTCTGCACATGGTCCAGCATGGCTGCATCACTTCTGTGTTTGGGGACAAGTGCTGAGGTTCTTTGTGCCCTGACCTCCACAGGGGCACCCTGGCTTCCCATTTCAGACAGAAGTGGGGATTTTCCCAGAAGCCATGAGTGGAGGGTGCCTGGGTCGTACTGGGTGTCTGGTTCCTTCACAACAAGTCCCCGTCACTGGCCTTGAAGAGAGCCTTGAGCCCCTTGAAGGATCTCTCCTTCAGCTATGGGGATCCTAACTTTGGTCTTTTTGTTACTAGGTCCCTACATCCACTGGCCTAACAAAGCAGTTGGTTTCATTCTCCAAAGGTCAACAGGTCTGCCCAAAGGATTAATGTAGTCTCCTGTATTTCATTTTCAATGCCAAAAGGAGCGCTAGAGAAATTTCAAAGGACTCAAAATTCCTGCTTATTTCACATTATAGACAAGTTAAAAGACAGAAATCTTGCTTTTCAGAAGTCACATTCAGTAATTTGCTATCACAAAGGGGTTTTTTTTCTTTATTTAACACAGGTTACTCACCATCTGCAGCCAAGCATTTGTGATCAACACCTGATTCTTCTCATCCTTTGAACAAAAGGGGCAAGGAAAGGGAAGAGAAGATAAAAAGGGATGAGACTCAAAGTACAGTTTGATTACAGGTGGAAGAGTTTCTGTTTCTTTTAGAAAACCCAGACTCTTGGGGTAAATAAACACAAACTTTATGGAGTAAATTGTGAGCTCAGTGCAAAACCACTGAACCGCATTATACAGCCCAGACAATAATGGCTCTTTTCTATATTTTAAACCTACAGACCTCCTGCATTTATCATTACTGATCAACAACAGAAGTGAAAGTAATAGATAAGTGCTCTTATTTTGTTGGGGACAATCAGACTGTTTACCAAAAGCACAAGTTATTCTTTCTAGTTAGTTGGTCAAAACGAGATGATTTCCAGTACCACACAATATGCTGTAGTTGGAGAAATTTTATATTTTATTTGCTGCTACTGCAAAACAATGGTGAAATGGTGCTGGAAGTGGTGTTCCTTTGGAGTGTTGGCATTATGTAGCTTAGCTCAGGCTGAAAGGGAAGGAAGGGGCTGGCCTTGGGCAAAAGCTAGCACATGGCAAAAGGACACAAATGTTTCCTAAAAGGGAGCTCACATGATGCCTGCACAGACCAGGAGTACCTGCTACAGAGGCCATGGGAAAGAAACTGACTTACAACAGAAACAAAGCCCTCACCCATTTGGTTTCCAGGTGCTTTGGGGAGCACAGGGTGCACAGCTTGCTGCAGTTAGCCTGCAGCTGCAGGGCACTGCAGCACTACTGCCACAATGGGGATGGAGAAGCAGGGCTGCAAAAGTACTGTGGTGCAGATATCCAGATCCACACCCTAGCCTGCTCCAAAATTTGGAACAATATCTAGGACTGTTCCAAATATCACCACAAGCACGCCCTGCACTTCCAAGGACCTGAGGCTGGGGTAATCAGTGGGCTGGCTCACTGTGTGCCCAGCTGACTCCACACCAGAAGCAGGTGTTTCTTCCCCCTCAGAGCATCACCTGTGTTCAACCCTTACCTCTCCAGAGAGCACCCCACCTTTGACTGAGGTGCATCCTGAAGCTTGGTTTTAATGCTGTAGCTGGGGGCAGGCCTGAGCACTGCAGCCACTCTCCCAGAAAACCACATTCTTAACCAAGAGGCATACCAAAACCCAACAGTTTCCCTCTCTGATTCAGCTCAGCCTCTGTTGGACACATTTTGGAAGGCACAGCTATGGCCTGGCCCAGGTGACTCACTTGCCCACACTGACATGGAAATACCTTCAACCTGTTTTCTCCCAGATTGCCACCCTATGGTGCATTGACTTGACTCCACTTCCTATAGATAAGTTGAAATAAACTGATTTGGGCCCCTGAAACACTACTCTAATTAGAGCCAAAGTTTTTGTTTCCTTCCCATTCTTCCATAGCCAAGGAGGAACATAGAACTCATGCAGAGATCAGTGATTAGCTACATTACAAGGAAGATAAGGAGATCTCTGAAGGACAGGGATATGTTTTATCATCAGACAAAGCTGCTGTGAAACTCTGCAGCAAAAACCATCATTGCTGGACCTCAGTGATCAAATCTCAGGGTACAAAGCAAAAATGTGGGAACATGGAGGCACCAACAGGATGCAAACACTCATGGCAGGTATGTTGTAAGAACAGCCAGACAGGGAGCTTCACCAAGATGCAAGATAATGTGTTGGCCTAGCAAATTTCTAAGGAGAATCTCCACTGCCCACTCATGGGTCCGTGCTCAGGCTCTCTCCTGATCAAGTTACTTTCCAGGCTCATGATTATAACTACATGGTGCCAGTGCCTAGCTCCTCCACATGGCTGAGCTACCTATTCACACGTCCCTGTGTGTTCATGCCCTAAGAGTGCATATGGTTTTCTGCAGTGTTTGGGGTGGGACATGTTGTAATTGCAGACTGCTCTCACAGGCATTTAAACCCTACAGAGTACCCTGGGCATGCAGGCGCTCTCTGATCATGTCCTTAATGCAGATGATGATTTAGTGTGTGCTTGTCATTGTCCCCCATGCCAAACGTCTCACTACCACCCCTCATGTTCCACTTGAGTCCATGCCACTTCTACACTTCATTGGCATTCAACATCTAAAAAGCCTGGTCTCCAAAACCACAAGGTAAACCACAGACCTGAAGTAGCCTGGGCTTTTTGGTTCTCTCTGATCCTACATTATACTTTTTTTTGCAGTACTTACAGGCTAATGAGGTAGCAAAGCCAAAACTGCCGCATTCATATTCGAAAAATATGAGTCTGCTCACCTCAAACTACATTCACGATCTCTTTCCTCCCCTCCTCCCCTCCACAGCTACCCTCACAGTACATATGCAAAGAAACTACCTCAGAAGTGCCAGGAAAGATGTGAGCTTCTCATAAGCAAACAGCATCATTTCACACTGAGTTGCATCACTAGCCGTGTGCTTTCTTCTGTAAGGCCTCTGGGTTTACTTCTTGTGTGCTCTGAGCAGACAGGAACTGCAGACTCCTGGGCTAATGCATGAAGCAGAACTGACAGGAGAAGCCTCCTAATTACTTATTTCCCAGCACACAGGATA
>NW_010561066.1:0-10613 GCF_000687285.1 Phaethon lepturus | reverse complement strand
TGAACCCTTAGTATGAACCTTGTCTCTGTCATGATCTCCTCTCTTCTCTCACTTGGGTTGTAGGACCTGCAGAAACACCCCAACCTAGAAAGGGAGACATCATTGATCTGGAGGATTCCTGATTGTTTTGGTACTGTGGGCAGAATTATCCTTTGCACCCAGGCTCCTGTCCCCAGGAAAAGCAAACTTCAGGCATGAAACAGGCCTTTGCCATAGTCCTCCATACAAAACTGTCTATCACACTACCTTGTGTTCTGCACCTCTTGAGCTCCCTTGAGACCTGCCTAAACTGCTTCTGCTGTTGGGACATGCCACAAAAAAATCAGCTGAGATTTTATATCATGGTATACTGTTCATATATTTCCCTTTCACCTCTCTGCTGCTCCCCAAATTGTGGCAGAAAATACATGCGCTGTGCAAACCATAACCTGCCTCCAGAGTCTATGTTCACCTGCAACATCCTTGGTTGCAAGTGCTCTTGGAAGCAATTGTAAGAAAGTCCACAGAAAAATAAGAAAAGAAAAATCACATACAGGACTGAGCTTGTTGAGACACGTTTTTTAGATACTGAAGGAAAAGGAATAAAACCCTAAAGTGAAAAAAACCAGATCTGGTAATCGACGGGGCCATCAGAGCTATCTGTGTCAACTGACCTGGGAAATGAAAGCAACCCAGCAACACAGAGGCTGTGTACCAGGGATCCTCAGAGGTCAGTCCTTCCCCACCTGAATAATGCCTTCCTGGCCACTAATGACTGCTCAGATGTCTTGTAGGGATGGCAAGCACAATGCTCATTGGAGTTGCTCATTAAATTCTAGCAATATTTTGTGTTACTAGCCAATCAATAATTGTTTTATACTTGCAAGCTACACTCATCCTCCTTGCAAAGTCTTCCTGCATACTAGTAAACAAGCCTGAACACCATGACCAAAAAGATGGGCTGCAACAGTTAGGCAACTCCTTTCCTGTGCAAAATAAGGATTTTCCCCATCTACATTGCACCCTATAGGGAAGGGGAGGATTTATTCTTTTTGTTGGCTATCTGAGAGCCACAGTGACATGCATTAAAGTGCAATGTGGAACTGGGAGGCCTATAGGTTTCCTGCATGTGGAGATGACTCCTGTCAGGAACCGTTCATGTGTAGCTCTGGATTTACAAGGAAACTTCCTTTTAGCTGATATAGTAAATTTACACTTGACAGACTGCAAAGGAAGACATGTAGGGCTGACTTCTGTATTTCACAAAACAGCCTGTTGCCCTTACCTGTTCCTTTGTCATACCTCTGTGAGCTCCTTCTTCAAAGTCAGATGCTAATGGCCTTGGTAATCAACTTTGACTCCAAACAATTCATCAGCCATGTATTTCAAGTAGCCAAGATAAATTTGTTATCTTGGGTACGTTTTGCCTCCTTTTCACAGAGCTACTGTGCTCACCATGTTAAGCTCTCCTTCTTAGACTCATTTTGCAGTCAAAGTAAAGCTTGTCTGTTAGAGTTATCACATAGATAAGATATGCTTATCTAGAGCATAACCATGCCCTGCAGGGTCTTACTTGTCTTGCCTTTTGATCACAGAAGTCAGCAAGAGCACAAAGTCTAACCAGGACTTTGGGCTGGTTATGTGTCTCTCAGCTTGGGGGAAAAAAATGTCATTTCACAATGTTTTCACAGCCATTCAGAGTCTATTCTCATCCTTGCCTTCAGGCTGCTGAGCTTTCAAAGGGTGTTTGGCTTTATGGACAGCAAACCACAGAAAATGTTATTTCTGTGTTCAGCACTGAACAATAGATGCAGCCTGATGGGTCCTTCTTATTGCAGGATGGAACAGAAAGTTTTCCAAACAAGGATCTGAGTTTGCTAGAAGTGCCTGGTTTGCAGGAGCAGCAAAGCTTATGTTACACTGGGCAGGCATTTCTCCAGGTGTAGCTCTCTTGCTAAGCCCCTTCTAGAGAGGAACCCCAAGGAGCCTGGCCAACAGAGGAGCACATGCTGGGGCTGCCCAGGAAGTGAGGGATGTGGGAATCTAGAGTCTGAATCCATCCTCTGTTACAGCAAGAGGATTTTAAGAGCAGAGATGTTTATGAGGCTTTCCATCTTTGCAGGTGTGGTGGTTTACTGAGCCATGTAATTTTGCATCCTGTAAGGAATTAGTTTGGCCTTTGGAGTGGGCTGGTTGCCTTGTCTTTCCAGAGCTGTGGGGGAATCACAGCTCCTGCTGTCTTCATCATGACCTGTGGACTGTCAGACCACTGTCAGACTGTCAGACCACCTGCGCACAGGAGGAATGGTGTTTGCCTATACAAAGATACAGACAACCATGAGAGTGAGTGTGCCTTACTCTGTCCTAAGAGCTCACCGGCTGGCACTGCTTTGCCTAAGTAAAAGTTAATTCTTGAGCCTGAGAAGTTCTGGAGGTGGATCCCTCATTGTGTGTCATGGGTTTGTGCATAGGAATTTAAGATTAGTTGTTTTTCTATTTCTCTTAGTTGTATTAGTTGTATTTTCTATTTCTCCCAAGAGAAAACTTGAATAATCCAACACACTGCTTTTCTTGTGCAAGGTTTCTGTCACAATTGTCCCTGTCAGCCTTGGGGATGACCTTGCCTCTGCATTTGGCAGGCTCTCAGGTGCTGGCTCTCCTGCAGCAAAGCAACCAAAGCAGCCCAGCTAAGATCCCATGTGAGGCTGGAGATGCCTAGCCCCCAGGCATGCTTTTTCAGCACTCCCCTGGCAGTTCCCCTGTGCTGCAAATGTCAACTCAGACAAACTAGTTTCCTTCTGGTATTCAAAAATGTTGGAATAGCTAATATGGCCACTAGCTAGTGCAACAGTTGTCTTCTAAATCCTTTCCATCTTTATCTGGGACATTTTCTTCCCTTTCTATGTTCAGCCTGACCCCAGTTAATCCTCTGCCCTGGATATCTGCTTATTCGTATGGCCATCTTTGACCTGTGGAGAGTGACAGGGTTAGTTTGGTTTATTCTGGTGCACATGCTGTGACATGAATGTTTTAGTTTGGTTTTGTTTCCCCTGCTCTCAATCCAAAGATTATAATGTATGCAGGTCTGTCTGCCTTTTGTACCACTACCTGTCAAGAGACTCTACCTTGCCAGGCCAGCATCTAGATAAAATGTGACTGTCCTCAGCTATGTGGCTACCTGGGTCATAGCACATGGAAAAAAAAAACCAAAGTCCTTTCTGGTTCAGTAGTCACATCATATGGTAATATGTCATCTCTGTAGCAAGGAACTTGTTAAGAGATGACTGAGAGGTATCATGAATCCTAGCTGTCTACAGAGCCACAGCACTGGGAGTTGAATCACTCATTTATATATTGCAAGACCCTAATCAGAAAAGTCCCAAACTGAACAGATAACTCTCAGAGGTTACCAAAGGCTATGTGTCTACTTTGGTTAATTTCTTTGTTTGTTTTTTTTTTTTTTAACTGTTTTTGTGCCTGAATATGCAGAAAGGACATGGTCAAGAGACATGGAGACATTGATATGGAGACTTGGAAAGTTTTGTTAGCAGGGGCATTGTTCTCCACACAGCATTTTGATCAGGAGTATCAAAAGGAATTGATGATGCTTTCAAATGTTTGTACACTAAGTCTATAACTGCAGCAGGCTGTCTTTTCCATTGCTGAAACACCCATCTTCCCACAACCTTCAGCTAATTAACAAAAGCTCAGCTTAAATGCATTGTATGGTTGAAGTCCCACAAAACCAGACAGTTTGAGGAAAACCCAGGTTGCCTTGGCAATGTTCAGTAAGCATCATTGGACAGCCTTTGTATTTCAGGTTCTCATTAAAAAGTTGGAATAAATGTTGCCATGATAACATCAACTTTGAAGAGATACCTGATGTTTAAGTAATTCATCTCAATACCTTTAACAAAGCACCCTCAGGAGGAAGATGGGAATCAGAGGGGATGGCCCGGAGTCAAGGTGAAAGATTGGGGAGACATACAAAAATACACTGGAATAACAAAGGATGAACAAACATCCACCGACATCTCCGGAGGATTTTGTTGCCCATCAAGATGGAGGTGTGGCCAGGCCAGTGTTGTGAAGCCCAGGAGGATATAGTGAAGAGCTCATAGATGAACACCCATGCCCTCCTGCTTTTCTCATTTTGTTGCTTGGGCCTTTTCTCCTATAAATGGTTGGAGATGGTGTCTTGTGTTTTTCATCTAGGGTGAGCTGTATTCCGATCTGTTGCCACTGGCTTCTCCTTGAGGTCATGAATTTCTTGGACCCTCTCTTGCCTTGGAGAGGCATGTGTCCCTTCACTATGGGCAAGCAGCACAATCTGCCTTTGGTCTTTGCACTGAGGCTGCCTGGTCCCACTGCCTCTAACCACCCACAGTGTTCTCCCCAGAAGAGCATTCTGCAGAGAGTACCATTGCATTGCTATGTGCTGTTTACTTCAGCCCTGTGCACACTTGCTTTTGTAGCAGGAGGGTCTGGCCACTGTCGGATCACACTTCTCCCCTTGCAAACCTCCGAGGCCAGGAGCAATCACTTGTGGTGAGAGTGGGGGTGTTTAAGAGAACCCTGTACTGGGAGGGGCATGGTGTTCAAACAGGGACCGTGTGAGAACAGCCTGCAAAGGCAGGGGTGCTATCTTCCTCAGGAAGCATAATGCATGGCCAACAAAGTCTGTGAAAGGTGTTCCTTGTGAACAGGTACATCAGAGACCAACCAGTTGCTTTAGTACACACGTTAAATGCAAAGGCTCAGATGCAAAAGCCACTGCAGGAAGTACTGAACCTGTATATTCCCCAAAGGCAAGAGTGGGAAGAAATCCCATTTTCTGCTGCCAGCCAGGGCAACAGAGGAGGCAGTCCTCATACAAGTCACCCAAACAAGTGGTGACTGAGAGTCTGCCAAGCCTACGGATTTGTGCCTTACATGCTTTTTTGTCCACTTTTTCCAATTTATACTGCCACTGAGGTGAAAAAAGGCAGACTTGTTCTTGCCCTGCACGTGACATGACTTTCAACTAACAGCCCTGTTAGTTACCCGCCTTAGGAAACTAATTTTATTTTTCCAAGATGTAGCTTTTCAGCAGTGCCTGAAGATCAGGACTGCTATGAAGTGTGTCATGTTATCAACTCCAGCACTGGTTTTGAAACAATTTGACCTCAAGCCCTTCAACGAAGACTTGCAAATTCCAGGGACTCCCTGTCCCCACACTGCTATGGGGAAGTGAAGCCACCAGCTTTGTCCTACTGTTTCACACATGGTTCTCATGAAAACCGCAGGAGCTGAGTCAGAAGGCCTCACATGGCTTTCCAGCACAGTGTCGCTCCCAACTGCTTGGATGAATGGACGTACATGGAGTAAAGGATGTTATGTCATGATCCAAATGCAATCAAGTCCTTATTTTGGATTGTGACATAAAAAATCCTAAGTCATCTGCACATAGCATGTAGGAAGTTTGTATATTCTCCAGGGACAATACCTCATCCTGAAACAGGATCCGTGTGTGGATCCGTGTGTAACCACACACATCCGTGTGTTTTGTGCATAATCGTCAGGTGTTTCAATAAACAGGACTAGACATGAATTGTTATTCCAAACTAGTTGTTATTCATTGCATTTTTCAGCGTTTGAAATCACAGGGAAAGCAGAGGGAGGAGGGTTGAGAAAGGTCACAAATAGGCCAATGTTGCGTACTTACACTCAGGCTATCTGCAAGGCTGCCTTTGGTTTTTCTTCTTGTATTTATTTGCATGTTGCTGTGACAGCACAGCAAAGTAAGGGGGCAGAGACCTGTTCCAAAACTCAAGTGAGTTCTTAAAAGCTGTGATCAGGGATGGAAAATGGGGGGAAAGATTTTTACTGAGGAGCTGAAGTCACTGTCTCTCAAGAGTTATACTCAGAGAGATATATATACACAGTGTTAAGATACTTACCTTCCAAACATCAGGAAACTAAGAAATACGAGGTTCAAGGCCACCCCAACAGCTTTGGTTTAACTGGTTTATTGCAACTGCTGGCTTCAGTAACGCGATCATTAGCAGTGCCCCTGCCCCATACCAGCTTCCACAAGTCCCCTGGCAACAGTGAGGCATGGCCAGGAGAAATCTTTGATTTTTGAGGACACTGCTGCCTTTCCCGGAGAGATATCTGGAAAATGTTTTCCACTTCAAGCAACTGAGTACTTCTCCAAAGGATGACTTTCTTTCCCTGCCACTGCTATTAAGCTCCTGAATGATAATCAGGAAAATCTCACTTTAAATAAATTTCAGTCCTGTGCACCTTGGGGAGCTGATATAAAAGTACTAAAATCTCTTAAAAAACACTGATGGCTCAAATTAGTTACCCAATATTGAGGAATATCCATAGGCTCAAGATCTAAATTCCCGTATCTTCAAATAGCATAGTATAGCCTTTTCACCAGGCAGGCAGAAGATTTATTAGTTATTGTGAAATGCCCAAGCTGGATGATCACCACTGAAAACCACAGAAGGAAATCAGCCATTCTTTTGTTAGAGCCACAGTCACAAAGTACAGCTTCGGGAAGCATGCTGAGAGAAAACAAACTATTGAACTGCTGCTCACTAAGGGTGTCCCTTCCACTCTGTGCCCTGAGACACAGAGAAGCCAATGAAAAAAAGTTGCAGGTAAAATTCAGGTAATTAAGACTTCATCATAATGCTTCATGCGAGTGTGTGCACAAAGTAGTCGTAGATTGGAAGCCATAATACCCATGGTGCCTAACTTCATTGTGCTAGCAAAGGTATGTGTCAGGGTGTTTAATTGGTTTAGTGAGACTGATATTTTGATAATGCTTGGAACTTAGAAGGCAGCCAAATTAATAATTCATGGCTCAATCAGCCCTGGATTTCCCAATTCTTAAGCTCCTTCCATGCTAATAAAGAGGCCAATTTATTTAATTTTTCTTACCAGAGTCCAAAATTGGTCACAGTAAGTAAGCTTTATGACCAGGAGAAAGTCTGGTATTTAACTTTAATGAATCTGTTGGTCTAGCAATCTTTCTGTAATTTTTCTGCCTGGAATTTTAATGACTACTATTCATGATCACTAATTACTGATTTTCAGCTTTTATAATGATGTCCAGTCTGTTTTTCTTCTCAGTTAGTTACACCATTTTGCATCAGTCTCACTGCTCTGGTCTCATTGAGTTTGCTCTTTCAAGATGAGACTGAAATTTCTAGTGGAGAAAATCCTTTCTGGAAAGATATATGGTTTGGTAGAGTGGATATATATATATGCAAGGAGAAACAGAGTAAACTTAGCTCTCAAAGGCTATGCAGGAATCCCACAAATAAATGCAAAGGCATTACTAGGAGAGGAAAAAGAAAGATACTTTAATCTAGAAGGGTTGAAAGAGTGGGTTTCTCTCCCTACAAGTTATGAATGTTTTGTAATTAAATAAAATTCAAAATACTTGCCTCTTAATCCTTTTCTTATTACATCTCTCTCTAATATACTGTGTGTTTCAGTCTTGAGTGGTCAAGCTTACATTGTTGAAGTTATCTATTCATAAAAGATTTGTACTGATGGTTTAATCTAGTGAATAGTGATACTATATTGGGAATAATATGTGTACAGGTGCTTACGTGTACTGGCATATTTATATTTGTTTCCTTGAATCACTTGTCTGATGATCTTGGCTTGCTGCATAACACCCAGTTCAGAGATTTGAACATATGATGGTGCTAGTATGAAGAGTGGGAGGGGATGACCTAGCTTCTGTAAAGTCACTTTAGGAAGGGAGAGGAGAATTAGAGCAAGAAATTTAACCCTGAACTTTCTAGATATTCAATTCATCAGCAGAACCAGCCCTAGAAAGCCTCTGTCCTAGAGCATGGGATGGTTAGGAAGCTGACAGCCTGGCTTGCCACCTCAGCATCACCTAGGACCAGCGCAGCTGGCTGCCACTCTCCTCTGCCCTGCTGGCAGCATGACTGCCAGCACTGGCTGCCTCGCAGCCCTGTGGCACCTTTTGCCTCCAGCTGCACCTCTTGCCTCCAACCACACCTTGCAGAGGGGTAAACAGTGCCTACAGGAGTGAATAAGCACATTTTCAGATGAGAAAGCAGAGTTATTTTCCTAAGTTGGCCAAGTTTAACAAGGCCTCTCTCTATCTTGCAGCTTATGAAACAGAAGAACTTAAAAGCAAGAAAATCAATTGCTAAAGGCATTCAGATCTGACAGAGATTATGTGAAGAAACTGACACTACGAGGGCTGTGTCAGAGCGGAGGTACCACAGGGCTGGGCATTGCCTTCCTCCTGCCTTCTCACCTTCACTTTATTGCACAGAGTCTACTGACAGGCAGCTTCTAGCTTTGGCAATTCTCACTCAAATGGAGAACTCTCCGGCAAAGAGCTCATTGCACACCAGCTCTTGGGGACTGAGTTTAAGCATCCTGCTAATTGAGGAGCAGATCACCCAGGAACTGAGCAGGCTGATGAAGGCATCTCTGATGTGAAGAGAGGCCTGCATTTAAAAGTTGTTCTCTCACCAAACATTTCCCCCCCCAAAATCCCAACAACCCAAAATAAAAAAAAAAAAAAACACAAAACCCTTTAGGGCTGCAGTCTCTAATGTAGGAGAAAACCAGTGCAAGCTAAAGCTTGACTCCAAAAGTTTCATAAGTTCCTGGTAGAGAAGATAAAAACTCCTGTGCTGCTAAACAAGTATGCTGCTTATAGTGGTAATGACTGCATCTGGGAGCTCAGGGAACATATGTGCAGATCTTTTCCCTTGGTTTCCCTGCACAGCAAGACACAGACTCAGTTTTCAGGAGAAAAACCTGAATCTTTGATCTTTGTTGCCCCACTAAACTCTTCCGTTACCTTGTCTTGCTGCTTTCCAAACCTGCCAAGAGCTTTGACACACTGCAGCAACAAAATCTGCAGTTTAAGTGGGATTGTTTGCAAGCACGTTATCAGGCTTGGGATGATCCTGCAGTCCTAAGGATGTACACACTGTTCAAACAAATCAAAACAGTACATATTACATTTTCCAGGTGCATCATTTGTTTTGGGTTTGCAGCCCAAAACACAGTAAAATTATGTAATTTTTGGTGTCTAGAAGTGCAAAATGACTCATGGGTGGTTGGATTTTTTTTCAGTTTTTGTGGCTTCCCACTGGGCACTCACAGCCCCTTTTTCGAGTCGTTATGCCCTCTGAAATAGGAGGCAATTTTCACAAGAACACCTGAACAACCATGTGGCATTACATACTTGGGCAACCAGTCAGTGCTGGGGCGGTTTTCTGGGTCAGTGGCAGCTGGGAGGGTGAACATGGAAAAGTGAAGTACTATAAGACTTCATCGTATGCAGGGAGCCAAACAGCCAGATCCTTAGGGTTGCTCTGCTGAAGACAACATTGCCAGGGACAGTGTGGCAGCTAGGCCCTCCTTGCGTGAGGCCAAGGAGTGTGCTTAGCCTCTGAAAGGCAACAATGCAGTAGTTACTGTAAACCTCAGAGGTGTGTTTGCTTTTGGAAGGGAATTTTGAAGGAATTTATTATCTCTGCAACATTGTGCAGCCACCTTGTACTACTCTGCTTAAAATTAGGCTCTTTATTTAGAAGATTTTTTTTAAAATGTGTGATATATTTCTGGTCTGGCCATGGTTTCTTCTTCACACTCTTCTACTGGTTGACTGCTTGGTTTCTTTTTCTCTTTGTACATTTAAACATGCAGTTTGAGGAAACATGTGGCCTGGAAAGCTAATAAAACAAGCTTTTCCTGTGGACAACCAAGTGCAGTGAGGATATTGTTGCAGTAGTATTGATGCACTGACCAAAACATAAATAGTATGGCTAACAGAAAGAAAGCTGGAAAATAAAGTCTGTATTTTTTTTAAATATCTCACCAGTTCTTCCACATAAAGGATGTAGACCTCTTCAGATAAGGTCCCCTGCAAATGCCAACAGGCGCAATGAAATCCATCATTCATGATGACAAATGTTTTCTACCTAGCAGGCTCCTATCACACTGAGCCAAGGGAAAAAGGCTTGCATTTCCCCTGCTGTGAAAAATGTCATGCACATTTCTTAATTGCTCTAGCCTGACCAGCTGGCTGGGCTCTTAGACAAAATAAGAAGAGAATTCTTGTTCTAGGTACTCTTGGATGTGGTCTATATTTGCTTGGGCTCGCAGGGCTTGGCAGGGCCTGACAGTGCTCTATGGGAGAGAATACCACCCAAATGCCCTGCTGATGCACAGAGAGTGCCTGGCTTCTGCCTGGGAAGCGTGGAGGGCAGGATCCAAGGAAAAAGTGACCCTCAGAAACTGCATACACATGAAATGTCTAAACATGAAGTTGTCTTTACAAATAGAGGACTAGGCAAACTGAATTAAGCCCTGCAGCTAAACAGGGCATGTCCCTCTTTCTGCTCATTTGTCTCCTGGATGTGAGGTCTGTTTTGGCTGTAGTTGTGAATTAATATAATTTTTTAAAAGTCCTAACCCTAATGACAAGAAGTCCTTCAATTGCATTTGTCTAGCGTAACTGTGACAAGCAGAGGACATGTTCTTCACAGCTTTGAGTATTATGGTTGGCTTTGACTGCTCAAAACCACATAGATCCTGTGCAGGCAAATACAGAATCACAGAATCATTAAGGTTGG
>NW_010561065.1:4391-23190 GCF_000687285.1 Phaethon lepturus | reverse complement strand
TAGCCACTGTCCATGACATTTGAAAAGTCATGGCAGTCAGGTGAAGTTCCTGGAGACTGGAAAAAGGGAAACATTGCACTTATTTTTAAAAAGTAACAAGGAGGACCCTGGGAACTACTGATATGTCAGCCTCACTTCTGTGCCTGGGAAGATCATGGAACAGATCCTCCCAGAAGCTCTGCTAAGGCACATGGATGGCAGGGAGGTGATTTGCGACAGCCAGCATGGCTTCACCAAAGACAAATCCTGCCTGCCCAATCTAGTGGCCTTCTAGGATGGAGTGACTACAGCAGTGGACGAAGGAAGCGCTATGGATGTCATCTATCTGGACTTCTGTAAGGCCTTTGACATGGTCCCTCACAATGTAATTCTCTCTGAATTGGACAGAGGTGGATTTGATGGGTGTACTGTTGGGTGGATGAGGAACTGGTTGGACGGTCACACCCAGAAGGTAGAGGTCAACAGCTCAATGTCCAGGTGGAGATGAGTGACGAGTGGTGTCCCTCACGGGTCCTTACTGGGACCAGTACTCTTCAATATCTTCATCAGTGACATAGTGGGATGGAGTGCACCCTGAGCAAGTTTGAAGGTGACACCAAGTAGAGTGGTGCAGTTGACACACCTGAGGGACGGGATGCCGTCCAGAAGAACCAGGGCAAGCTTGAGGAATGGGCCTGTGTGAACTTCATGAGGTTCAACAAGGCCAAGTGCAGGGTCTTGCACTTGGATCAGGGCAACCCCCGGTATCAGTACAGGCTGGGGGATGAAGGGACTGAGAGCAGCCCTGCCGAGAAGGTCTTGGGGATCCTGGTGGATGAAAGCTGGACATGAGCCAGCACTGTGTGCTTGTAGCCCAAAAAGCCAACCGTATCCTGGGCTGCATCCAAAGCAGTGTGTCCAGCAGGGCGAGGGAGGGGATTCTGCCCCTCTGCCGTGCTCTGGTGAGATCCCCCCTGGAGTCTTGCATCCAGCTCTGGAGCCCTCAGCACATGGACCTGTTGGAGCGGGTCCAGAGGAGGATCACAAAAATGGTCCGAGGGCTGGAACAGCTCTGCTGTGAGGACAGGCTGAGAGAGTTGGGGTTGTTCAACCTGGAGGAGAGAAGGCTCCAGGGAGACCTTATTGCAGCCTTCTAGTACCTCAAGGGAGCCTATAGGAAAGATGGGGACACACTTTTTAGCAGGGCCTGTAGCGATAGGACAAGGGGTAATGGTTTTAAACTGAAAGAGGGAAGGTTTAGACTTGACCTAAGGAAGAAATTTTTGACAGTGAGGGTGGTGAAACCCTGTCACAGGTTGCCCAGAGAGGTGGTAGATGCCCCATTCTTAAAACTTTCAAGGTCATGCTGGACATGGCTCTGAGGAAACTGATCGAGTTGAAGATGTCCGTGCTCAGTGCAGGGGGGTTGGATGAGATTACCTTTAAAGGTCCTTTCCAACCCAAAGATTCTATGAATCTATGATTCTATGATTGCCAGTTCACGTCCAGCTTTTCATCTGCCAGGACCCCCAAGCCCTTCTCAGCACAGCTGCTCTCGATCCCTTCATCCCCCAGTGTGTACTGATACCGGGGATTGTCCCGACCCAGGTGCAGGACCGTGCACTTGGCCGTGTTGAACCTCATGAGGTTCACGTGGGCCCATTCTTTGAGTTTGTCCAGGTCCCTCAGGATGTCATCCCATCCTTCAGGCTTGTCAATTGCACCACTTGACTTGGTGTCATCTGTCAAGTTGCCAAAGGGGTGCACTCAATTCCACTGTCAATGTCATTGATGAAGATACTAAACAGTACTGGTCCCAGTATGGACTCTTGAGGGGGATTCAGTCGCATGGCATCGTGGTTTCAGCTGGGATAGAGTTAATTTTCTTCCAAGTAGCTTGTATAGTGCTGTGTTTTGGATGCGGGATGAAACTAATGTTCTTAACATGCTGCTGTTTTCAGTTGTTGCTAAGCAGTCGAGGACTGCCCAGCTTCCCATGCTGGCCTGCCAGCGAGAAGGCGCGTTGAGCACAGGGAGCTGGGAGAGGACACAGCCAGGACAGCTGACCCAGGCTGACCAAGGGGATAATCCATACCATATGACGTCATGCTCAGTATATAAACCAGGGGAGTTGGCCAGGGAGGGCCGCTGCTCAGGAACTGGCTGGGCATCAGTCAGCGCGTGATGAGCAATTGCATTGTGCATCAGTTGTTTTGTGTATCCTTCTATCATTATTAATTTTTTCCCCTCCCCTTTCTGTCCTATTAAACTCTCTTTATCTCAACCCACAAATTTTGCTTTTTTTTTTCCAATTCTCTCCCCCAATCTACTGAGGTGAGAGAGAGGGAAGTGAGCGAATGGCTCCGTGGCATTTAGCTGCCTGCCAGGTTAAACCACAACAGATGCACACCCACCCTCTGGCCATGTACACCCCTCCAGCTGGAGGAGTGGGTGCTTTGCTCTGTGTGTACCCACATCAATCCACAACCTGTCAGGAGAGCCCCAGGAGGTCATGCATGTGGGTCCTCATGTGCTGCCCTATCCTATCACCCCACCAGCTGGGTGTAGACCCTTTGCAGCGTCCCACAGGAGGATGTCCCACATGACACCCGTAGGGCAACCCATAGCAGTGTCAAACCGGGTGTCAAAACAACTCCTGTTGTGGTTTCCTCTCTGAGGACGCTCTCCACATCACAAATATTCATCCTCATTTCTTTTTGAGTTCACTTCTTTGTTTAAAAAAAACATGACTCTCTGTATTTTCCTGGTTAATATTTAATCCACCTGACAATCAGCTTCCTCTTGAAGGTAATCAGTTTTGGACAGTTTTGGGTGTCCCATTCACTTGTTATGTGTAAAAGACCTCCTGCCTTAGCAGTCACTGTTATCCAGGCCATTTCGCCAAGGATGGACCATAAGGGCATCAATACAAGAACTCCTAACTTCATGAGGTGTATGGTACTACACACACCCTTCCCAGTGCACTAATAAGGCTGTCATCCTCTAATACAGTCAGAAAGCATTTTCTGTCACTAGGTCTCCAAAATAAGCTCAGCTAGCAGAAACCCATGTGAAAAGACAATTATCATGGGATTTAATGCAGCAGATATAGTTTTAGAAGGATATAAATGCTTCTAACAAGAATAACCATTGGAACAATTTACATACTGATGGTGCATCATCCATTTATTCAGATCAAGACAAACTGCTATACTTAGAAGATATACCATATTTCAAACAGAAATTATCATACAGGAAACAGTGATTTTTCTTGGCCTTTGTTACAGAATTCTGATTAAAGGAGAATAAGTATGATTACCATATGTCTAAATTTTCCAAATATATGCTATTTTCCACCTAGAATTTAAGCAAAATCCTATTTGGAATTTAAAGGATTTGGGCCATTTTTCTAGAAGTCTCTACTGCACACATATAGAGGACTGCATGAGTACTGTGCTGGTGACCTGTGCAGGCCATGTAAACCCAGAAGACCCTATTAAAGTCTGACTACACAGCCCCAGGTCAGCAGTGCTTTTATACAGCTCTTCCCAGATGTGTCATGTTCACTGTATATGTGCACATGTGCTGTGGGTTGTGTATTTCTGCCAAGGAAATCCCAGCCAAATTTATGGAAAATCTTAGGGTAACTGGATATTTATGGAAAATCTTAGGGTAACTGGATATTTATGGAAAATCTTAGGATTCCCACCTTAGGGTAACTGGCATTTTTTAATTCAGTTCTACCTTTTAAGGAGAAACTTCCCTGAGACTGCAAAAAGTGCTGCCAGCCATGGGCAAGGGGAAAAAAGGGCATATTCCATGAACTGAGTAGAAATTTTAAGGACAGCATGATGTCATTTATATAAGCATAAACCAGGGAATTACACTTAACACGTTAAAAAAAAAAATAAACAAACCACCTTCCTTTCCAGTCCCTTGCTCAGCAGACCACATTTCTTTTAAGCTGTTTATTGATGAATCTTTAACCTGGCTTCATTTCCTCCTGGTTGACCCCAATCAGGAGACTGCAGAACTCTGAAAAATAGGTGAGGGTACTCAGACAGCTCTGTTTCTCCGGGGTAAGTAGACATAGCTGTCTGACTGGGGCTTTTTGTTTGCCTTTTGTGGTTTGTTTTTTTTAATATTTTCAAGTTCTTCATTCCAGCTGTGCCTGAAAGTGGAGGGGACAGTTTAGTCTCATTTAAGCCAAGTTCATGTGTGGTATCCACTCCTACTTTCTCTTCTCAAAATGGGAAGATGGCCAAGGGACATCCAATCAGTAGGAAAATGATCTTCAGGGATGCTTGAGCGAGGATCCATCAAAGTAAATAGCCAACGCAGCTGGAAAAAATAGGAGAGAGCAAGACCTCACCGAAAGCCAGATGTTCAATGCACATTTTCCTTCCTATTTTTTTATTATAATTTTTTAACAACAACAGAAAAGTATGCCACTTTTTTTGTAAAAAGTGAAAGGAGACTGCTTACGAGTTTAAGTTAATGCATTTTATTGTTCTAATTACCTTGAAATAAGTTTGGATATAAAATATTACTCATTGGAGAAGAAACATATGCTTCTTGGCCCGTCAATGCTCAATGCAGTCAGTGTTAGATTTGTTTTCTCTCTGTGTACTTTCACAAGATGCCTGTTGGTTTTGGATTAGTTGCATTGTAGAGTTAAATTTATATGAAGAGATTTAGCAGACAAAACAGAGACCCTTTAGAAAAAACAGTTTTCATGCAGATTTTGATGGAAGAAGAGATATAAAATGATGGGGAAGGGTGTAGCTGAAGAATAAGAAGTCTCTAGGGAATGTTTCCCTGCACAGTTTAAAAGCCTGGTAAATCCAGCACTGAACTAATGTACAAGGGGTTGTGACTGAAGCAATGCCAAAAGGAAGAAGAAGGGAGGATCAAATGTCAAAAAAGCCAGAGTCATATTGAAGAAGTCAGTCTGGGGGTAGACTGGTAAAAAAACTTGGAAGTAGAGATGCCTCATTCGGGCCAGATGTCTCAGTGTCTCTGTACAGGTGTGACTAATATTTCCCCTGATACACAACAAACTTGAGGAAAAAGAGCATTCAACAGGGATTTGAGAGTTCAACTCTTGGCTCCGTTATTGACCTTTTCTGCGTGTACAGCAAGTCCTAATCCTCCCTCTTTACGTCAGTCTCGGCTGTGAGCTCTCCTAGAAAGAGAGTGTCCTGTTGTGTTTGCAGCTCCTAGGCTATTGTAATGATTAGGCATGTTCTCAAAATCATGGCAAAAAATGAACATTTTCCTTAACAGTTCTATTCAGCAACAATTGATAAATTTTACAGTTTTTCAATCAAGAAGCAGGCACATAATGGCAAATGGGAGCTGTTATTAAAGGAGGTGGAGTGTCACTGTACATTAGGAATGACAAAGTCATTGTTAGATTAAAGAACATGAAGAAAACAGTCAAAACACGTAACAAACTCTGTTTATGAGGAAAACGGCTAAGTACAAGTTCTTTTGATGGTCATGGAGCCCAAGGCCAGATTCAGACCTTCGTAAAGTCATGATTTATCATAGGAAACTCTAAACCTCCCTGATACAACCTGACAAAAAATACTCTTAGTAATGAGTTATCCTTGGTGTTCAATTTCATGGGGAGATTAGTAAAAAAAAAAAAGTTCTAAGTATTTTTTGATCATTGATTTTCCATACAAAATTGGACATACCTCATCTATATGGATACCAGTAAGCTGCTTGTTATGAGAAGTTACTAGTGGCAATAGTGACTGAGGATAGTAGAGGAAGGTGCTGGGAGAAAGCAAGAAACAGTTGAAAAGTTGAAAGCCAGAATATGTAATCTGGAAGGAGCATAGTTCAGCCACCTCAAGACAAGTTTGCTTAATCACAGAATGAATTGATATTTTCACAAATGAAAAATACGAATTTTTGATAAAACCTGCTGGTGACACTTTTGATATTTGTATCAACACAGACATGACAAACATCACAGGTTGAGAATAAGAATCACAGAGAGGGACTGAAATCAAATTAATTAGCACAAAATGCATCAATTGGATGATTGAGAGTTGAAGATGAGGAACTATGTACAGTTTTTTATCACCAGATGACAGTGAGCTGGTGGGACACTGCTGTAGAAAGACGATGCAACCCTAGGATGAATGGAGGAACTAATCTAGACACACATAGGGGAGTATTAACGAAAGTGGTTAAGTTGCTGATGACATCTCATTTAGAGATTAGAGGTAGCTAATCATCCTCCTATTTTAAGAAAGGTTTAGTGAAAAACAAAACAGAAGCAGGAACTTCAGTGATACAGGGAACATACAGCTTGCATGGCAAGCAGCAGCTAAAGAGCTCAGCTATTTTGCTCTTTTATATGAAAGGTCCAATCAACCTCGGCCTAAAGGTTTTTCCTCCCTTTGAGTGAAAAGACCTATTTGTATTTCAAGAAGTTTCGGTTTAAGAATAAGGGCATACAGACTAGTAGAAAACTGTCAGAGAGAAAATTTTGGTTAGAAATCAGAAGAATTAGAAATGAGAAGGTGGTTCCCAACAGTTAGAAAAGGGAATTTTTAGCAAGCTAGTACAGGGATCATAGTAAAAATAAAAAATAAAAGTTATAATATATATGTTGTCTGCTTTTAAGATAGATTCATTGCATTTATCAAATGGAATTGAGGATGGTGAGGACTAGAGAAGAGAACCCAGGAGATCCCACCCTACATTATCGTCCAGCTTCCTGCCACAGCTCCTTTTGTCCTCCAGGAAATGTTCCACTATCATTTTATCTTCAAAGCCATCCAACTCTTAGATTATAGTTGGCTTCCTTTCAAGATTTTTATAGCCCTTTCCTCAAGCTATACAATTACCCTTCTGAGCTGTCCACCTTGAGGTCTTCATAGTCCTCCTACTTTGGCTGAACATTTCCAACCCTGACTTCTCTACCTTTTACCCCCCTAACCAAAGATAAGGATCTTCTCATCCCTTCCCCTGAGGCCTGCATCCTGGCTAAGGTCTTTTTTTCCCTCAGCAACGCTCAGATTACGCTCAGATTTTTCCTGAAGAAACAGCCACCCTCTCAACACCCTTAATCCGTCCCAGGTGAGCTAGTTCCTCCAAAAGGTTCTTTGGGCCAACAGGGGAGAGGGAAGCCTTTGTCAAGGCTTCTGGTCCTGAGACATTAAAGGAGCAAAAGGTTTTTTCTACTTCTAAAAAACATCTTTTCCCCTGGGAATCATTTATTCTTTCCCAAGACTGCAGTTTTGTCTCCAAAGACCGTCCCAAAATAAGCAGTGTTGGGCCTTCGTGTGTCGATCCATAACAAATGAAATGGGAATCAGTGGTGTTGCAGACCCCCACTAACTTCAGAGAAATAGTATCTTATCACTGGACATTGAATGGTTCATTTTATATTAATATTTGGGTATAATGTTCATTGAAAAATAGACCTTTTTTGTTTCAGCCTCTGAAAACAAAAATTACTGATATGTTTGATATAACTTGAATCACAAGAAATATTTTATCCTTCATCTCCCGGTTAACACTTTTGGCAGATTTTAAGTTGCAAACCTACCAGAAAGAGTGATATAGTTATACTTATTTTGGGGTTGTAATTATTTTAATTAAGATCAGTTATTTGTAGTAACTGGAGTCCTATTTTCTAGGGTAACACATATCTAAAACTGTAAGTTTAGACAGGTCTTTTTTATACATACAGTAAGTTTTATACAGTATTATAAAAGTAATGAGATTATTCTGATCCAAGTGCTCTCCCTTACCCCCCCAAATATTTTACATTGTGGGTACTGTGAGATCCCAGGCCAAAGAACTGATAAAAGGGAGTTCTGGTTGAAAAAAAACTGAGGAAGAGCAATGGCTCCTCTCCTGCCTCAAGCAATAAACAGACTCTCCAAGGACTGACTGCAGCTCTAACAGCAATGTAAAGTTCACATAGGTCATGGTCTCATGTACTCTGTACTGCATGCACAGTCTTGTAGATACTTATCAGAAGTCTTCAACATCCTCTTGTATAGTCCAGCGCTTTAGTCAAACATTTTATAAAATGAGGAGCATTACTGTATTTATGAAGACTGATTTTGGTCTCAGAATCAATGTTTCTGGCCAATTGCTCTTGTTTCTTGAAAACCTCTCAATCCTGTTAGTGCTACTGCCTTTTTATTGCACTTCTGTTACTAGAGTTGTACTTTCATGTAGCACTGTTACTTCTCTGTGCTGTTTTTAAACTTTGTGTTTCAATCACAAGCAGCTGCCTCAGTGAAAAGCTAATTATCCCCTAGAGTAAGAAAGAGGATAGGGAAGAGAACAACAGAATAGCATCAGCTCCACACCGGTAGGGAGGGCATGACACGGGGACCTTTTGCTTCATCCCATGTAGGATGGGACTTTGGAAAAGTCACCTCATTTATCTGGAGTCCATTGTTCTTCGGCTAGAAAACAAGCATAGTGATACCCATAACAGTACCACATTTCCACAACCTGTTGAAGAAAAAGAAGTGTTGTATGAGAGTTTATTATATACAGTTGTAAAAACTGGAAAAATGTTCATATTTTATTGGTATACCCAATGTCAAATCAACCATCCTTACACTACCCTGTAAAAATATGGGACACATAAAGGACTTGACTTAATCTCTTGCTAATGTAGCAGGTATAAGGCCTAGACTTGCTGTTTAAAGGAGAAAATAAATCTTCCCCTCAAGGGGACAGGATAGAAAGGGGAAGAGGAATGGATCCGTGGGGCCTTTAGCAAACGTGCCAGCTTTACTAGAGAAAAGTAAATAATGCAGATTAAAGAGAGATAAATAAAGGATCTGTCCCACCCAGCATAATTGTTTCTAGAGTACCTGAAATTTCTCTTTGCTGGAAGATATGCAATATAACAAATCTCTGTTGATAAATCACTCCTGTGCAGTCTGACTTCCAACCCTTGCAGGCTTTGACATTTCAGGATTGCCTAATTTAAACACTTGCAGTGTTAACTTTCACCACACATCACTGAAAATTCACGGACTAGTCTCAAATATATAGCTCATGGAGATTATTGTCAAGTATAAGATCAAGAAAATTCCCTTGAAGATACCAACATCTCGCAGGCAGGCCTGGTGGCAAGCTGGATTTGGTCTTATGGAGACTTCTACAGTCCTAAGCTTTGGTAGGAAAAAAGATAAATTTAAAACAGCAAACAATATTTTCAAAGATGTGCAGGACCAGATGGTGATAAGCAGAGGTAGACAGCTTTTCAAGGTTGCTGAGCATATTTTCAAGAAAACATAGCACAAGATATTGTGTATCACCTCATGATATACCCATCTAGGTATGCCTCTAATGTGGTTATTTTGAATTAAAATGTCATTAATTTTATTAGCAAAGGCAGAGAGTGAAAAGAATTTTAAGCAATCAATACACACTTGGCTTACCTGTGTATTATCACTTTTAACAACCAGGCCAGTCCTAACACCTCCAACTACCCTGGTATAATTCTGATATCTCAGACTGGCTTTTCCAGAAAGAAAAAGACTGCTACACTGCAGTCTTTAGGGCATCAACTTTAAAACCTGCTTTCCTTTTTCCTTTTTTTCTTAATTAAAAAAAAGCACAAAAAACATCCCAACAAACAGATTTTTAATATATATACTCACAAATCTCAGTGTTAAATTGGGCAAGCTCTGTAGGATTTCTGAGATGACTGACAGTCTCCCACATTAACAGGTCTAGCACTGAACCATTTCTTCAATAAACCAATATGTTCATACACTAGTATCCCAAAAATCAGGTCAGCTGGCACTACACATAAGTGATCACAAGGTAGCTCCAAATAGATCTCAAATGGCATAAGGATTTTTTACCATGGAAAAATTTCAGCAATATCATTAAAATGACAAAATATTTTAGTGTAAACAAGATAAATGTTTTCTCCCTTCCAAGGCTACTTTTAGTGCAATGTGACATACATGGGTAATGCAATATTTCCAGAGTGAAAAATCCTGATTCACTGAATGGAGCACATCACCATGGATTGGCTCACCCATCCTGCCATATGATTCTCCTTTCCAGCACTGAAAGCTGTCACTAACCGTACAGATCTGTCTCTCTTCAGTTCAATCACACAGATGTCATCTGAATCATTACTTCAATGCCTGGAATCTCTGGCAAGAAGAGCTGCTGGTGGTTCCCTTCGAAACCTTTCTTGGGATGGATAAGTGACCGCAAATGATGAGAGGGGGCAAAGACAGATTTTTCCTTGAATACTGGTGCTTTCTGGCGTGTGTTTGAGGACACGCTAGCAAGTTGCGAACAGAGCCTGCACTGCTCCACTACAAAAAACCATCTGCTCAGGCCAACAGCAAGCTTAATGTCTGAACATCAGTTTTTTCAGTAATCTAAGCTCAGCAGCTCAACCAATCCGTATGAGGTTGGGGCTGAGGTACAAGTGAACCCCAAGGAGCAATCCACAAAAGTTCTTCCTGCCAGCTAGGACGTTAAACCTTCCCTGAGAAGCTTTCGTGGTGCTAAGAGTTATACTGTGGCACATTCCCAGAGATACCATCGTTTTGGTGAATAGCTTCTGTCCAGGAACGTTTGTTACACAAACTCATCAGACTCCCAAGTCTCTGCATGTTTCAGAGCTTGTGTCCTGCCCACCAAGGAGCTCACCTTTGCAGCCAAGAGGTGTCAGGAAGACCTACGCAGTGCTGCGACATAGATTTTTTTTTCTATTCTCATGAGACAGCAACAGTTCTTTCAGCATAAGAGTGTAAAAAGCAACAGTCGTTAGTGGCTGCAAGTGTTCATACTAGCCAGGGAACTCCTAATTACCTTTAACTGGCAGCAGCAGCTCAGCTGGAGCGGGGGTGTCACTGAAATTTGTATTAAGAGTTAGTTATTATAGCTGGTTTTTGCCCTGTGCTACCCTGGAGGAACCAAGGTCTTCCAACAATTATGCCTGACCTGAGCTGTTTTTTAATTTAAACATGCAGATGTGGGGAAAATTGCATGAAGACACATGAGCCAAAAGAGGGCAACAATTTCAAAAGCTGGAGAAGCACTGTTCTAGAGTATTTATGCCTTCAGTGTGAGATTGTAAATTCCATCACCAAAGCAATGCTGATGTAGCAATGCTAAGGTTATTATGTCCAAATCCCTTTATGAATCTGGATTTATGTGCCTAAAATTTGTCAGAAACAATAAAGCAGGACACTCCTCAGTAAAAGGGAGAGAATTCTGAGATTTCAACTTACTCTGCGCAAAGGACACTCTAGTCCTCACAGAAAGGGCAGGTCTTTCAGGCAATCTGGTGTTAATGACCACAATGATTCACCATCCAAAGAGGAAAACCAGAAGTGGGTCATAATTAAGTAAAAATAGTCACTTACTACATCAGATCAATTCAGAGGTTAGCATTCATCATTTTAAACTACAATTACCAATTTATAATGGAAAGTCAAATATGTCTAAGTTACCACATGGGAGTATCTCTTTCACAGAGGACACTTGTTAATAATTATTTTATTATGTAATAACAAAACATTACTACAGTAAAGAATCACATAATAAAATATATACACATAGTACTTTACAAATGGTAATTTAAACTCCATAATTTTTCTTGTTCTTCTTAATATTAATTGTATCCCATACAGGGTCAAATTTTGAATAAAATTATGAATAAGGGAAGAAAGTTGTGCTGAGGACTATTTTTGGCTAATATTTGAACAGATACATCAGGATATGTCCATCATGATTTCCAAATTAGAGTTTTAGTGGGTCTTAATAATGAGGTTTATTACTGCAGGTTTCATTTGTGCACAGGGGGTATCAGCTGCCCCAACCACAGCTAAGATCCTAGTTGGATTACATGCACAAATCAAGCTTCAGAAAGCTGCAAGTATAAAAATGGAAATTTCCCCTGCCCTTCATATTTCTTTCCCCTACAACCTGCTCAGCCTTCCCATTCTCCGGGCTCATTTGGTTCCCTCCCTTGGCCCAGACTCACTTCAACTCCCTGCTTGGCTTTGCTTCCAGATTTAAAAGGTGCAGGTATTATTGTCAGCTACTGCTTGCATTTAATATCCCTATCCTCTCCCTCACCCCTTGTCTATAAAAGATTTTATAATATCTGGATTTGACCTCTAAATTTCTTCTTGGGAAAGTTTCTGTCCCAACAGGAATGCTGGTGCAGAAATGACCTATCATTGCTAATTTGGTGTTCAGCTATATGGCTCAGTGATGGCTATTTCAATCAGCATGAAATCACATTGGAAAAGCCCCTTAAGAGTAATAAAGACTTCCTGTAGATTCACTAACCCATGATATAATTACTAAAATAAAAGGTATGAAATCCGTTACTCATACTTAAAGCTAAACTAGAAACCAGAAAACATCCTAAACCAACACCTCTTCTCTCTCAGATCTGTGTGTGTGTGTAGGATTTATTGAGAATTCATTGTTAGCTATTTGTGCTGCTTTTGGCTGGGATAGAGTTAATTTGCTTCATAGTAGCCAGTACGGGGCTGTGTTTTGGATTTGTGCTGGAAACAGTGTGGATAACACCGGGATGTTTTCGTTATTGCTGAGCAAGGCTTACACACAGTCAAGGCCTTTTCTGCTTCTCATCCCACCCCACCAGCGAGCAGGCTGGGGGTGCACAAGAAGCTGGGAGGGGGCACAGCCGGGACAGCTGACCCCAACTGACCAAAGGGATATTCCATACCATACGACGTCATGCTCAGCATATAAAGCTGGGGGAAAAAGGAGGAAGGGGGAACGTTTGGAGCAGTGGCATTTGTATTCCCAAGTAACCATTATGTGATGGAGCCCTGCTTCCCTGGAGATGACTGAACACCTGCCTGCCCATGGGGAGTAGCAATTGCATTCCTTATTTTGTCTTGCTTGCGTGCACAGCTTTTGCTTTCCCTATTAAACTGTCTTTACCTCAACCCACAAGTTTTCTCACTTTTCTGATTCGCACCCCACCACAGAGGGAGTGAGCAGGAGGCTGGATGATGCTTAGTTGCCAGCTGGGGTTAAATGACAACAATATTTTTCCTGTATTTGGAGTCTAACTGCAGGTTCTTTTGATTTTTATTTTTTTTCTGGAATCCTGTGCGATTAGCCAGTCTTGACATAAAGTGAAGCAGTGAACTGCACTGTGTTATGAAACATGCCAGTGATAATTGCACTCCACTTCAGTGTTCCCAAACCAAAGTTCCCCTTTGAAATGGTTTCCTGAAAAAAAAAATACAACAATAAAATCTCATTTGAAAAAGGGATACAAACAACACTGGTCACTTGAGTTTCTTTCTTATGCCAAACAATTTCCCCAGAGGCAATTTCACAAAAGAATCAACAGACATTATAAATCATGAATGTGCAATCACAGAACCACAAGTCCCTGTATCACAGCTTTGAGAGCATTAATTTCTCTATCTGAGTCAGAAACAAGCAGTCCTGGAGAAGCACCAAGAACACAACCTTTAATCATGACCTAAGATCACTTTTCCTCTCTTTTTAATTTTATTTTTCTTCTTTCAGTGACAAATGCTGCAAAAACTCCGCATCTAAGCAGAATTTTGGGAAAAGCTGCTGTTAACTTTTTTTTGTTCCTGGTGCTTATTCTTCCACTATTAAAGGTAAATCAAATAAATAAATCAGTTAATAAATAAAGCAATTTTAAACCAGTCTTACAAACTTGGACATCTTTTGTCATTCAAAACATAGAAATTGTTCTCTCCATCATGCATAGAATACTTATTAGCTATTAATACATACCTAGACTGAACAAAAGATAGAAGGAAGTAATTTTTATCCTATTATTTTGGAGCACATACAAAAGATCATGTAGTATGTGACAGTTTCCAACAATAATTTTTTCTGTTGTTTGTAAAACATTCTGTTCTTATTTTTGGTTTTCTAGGGTTTCATGCTTAGCTTATGCTGTTAGGAACAGGCAGCCTTATTAACTTACCATACTGTTTCTCCACGTGGAGCAGATGATCTTGAAAGGCATCAGAAGAGTATTTTACACGGAGAGCAATGATCAACCTCAATGTAAATTCAACCTTGAACAAATTTATTATCAAAGGAAAATGGAATCATGCAAAATGATGTGATGTAAGAGATCAGGAGGATGCAGAGAGACAGTTTATAGATAAAGGGTACTCTACTAGACCAACCATTAGAGCTACTGAAAATGTATATTTTTGATGCACATACCATCATGTCTGCACGGAAGAAGCAGTTTTCCAGTTAATAAGCAATTTTTCTGAGATTAATTAAGCCTATATCAATCAGTCTGAGCTTAGGAGAGATGGGGTACTTGGTATCTCTGTAGCAGAAGAAAGTATTAGTAAACACAGGTATAGAAGGTTGTTTTCTCTTATAAGGCAGATAGAGAAGCAGAGATGTCTGTGCAACAGAAAGTTACAATTTGATAGAGTCAGGAAAAATAATATGCAGCAGAGCTTATACCTTGCTCAGTCCATCATTTTTAGTATGTTTAGTACAGTTATGAAATCTCATTTGGACATCCATCTTTCAATCTGTTTTATAACATCTCCTGTGAAGATAAGGATTCAGATATCGGAGACAGGATAAGTGTTTTTAATAAATATTTCCCCACTTTCATATGGGCATTTCTAGTCTTTTTTGATTGTCTGGGTGACATCATTCTGGGGCACTGCGGTTGCTCAGTTCTAGCCCATGGTTTCCATGAGGTCATTGGATAGCCTGGACAAAATAATACGCATTCAAAAAAGTGCAAATAGAGCATGTGCAGAACCTGGTAGTTCTCTTGTCATGGGTGTTCATTGGGATGGCAGTGGAGTCATCTTGGAAATCTATACATTATTGTCTAGATCTATTCTGTGTAGACCTTTAATCTGTGGATGTTTCCTCCTGATGTTCAGTCTACCTGATTCCACAGCCCTACTCATTGCTATTCCCTATTACAGAACTCATAACAGAATCACAGAACCACAGAATCTTTGGGTTGGAAGGGACCTTTAAAGGTCGCCTGGTCCAACCCCCCTGCAGTGAGCAGGGACATCTTCAACTCAATCAGGTTGCTCAGAGCCCTGTCCAACCTGACCTGGAATGTTTCCAGCAATGGGGCATTTACCATCTCTCCAGGCAACTTGTGCCAGTGTTTCACAACCCTCACTGTGAAAATTTTCTTCCTTAGATCAAGTCTAAACCTACCCTCTTTCAATTTAAAACCATTACCCCTTGTCCCATCACTACAGGCCCTGCTAAAAAATCTGTCCCCATCTTTCCTATAGACCCCCTTGAATCACTGGAAGACTGCAATAAGGTCTCCCTGGAGCCTTCTCTTCTCCAGGTCTCCCCAACTCTCTCAGCCTTTCCTCACAGCAGAGGTGTTGACCATTCTGCTGATCATTTTTGTGGCCTCCTCTGCACCTGCTCCAACAGGTCCACATCTATCCTGTGCTGAGAGCTCCAGAGCTGGACGCAGGACTCCAGGGGGTTCTCATCAGAGCACAGCAGAGGGGCAGAATCCCTTCCCTCGCCCTGCTGGACACACTGCTTTGGATGCAGCCCAGGCTACGGCTGGCCTTCTGGGCTACAAGCACACAGTGCCAGCCCCTGTCCAGCTTTCATCCACCACGACCCCCAAGTCCTTCTTGGCAGGGCTGCTCTCAATTCCTTCATCCTCCAGTCTGTGCTGATACCGGGGGTTGCCCCAAGCCAGGTGCAGGACCCTGCACTTGGCCTTGTTGAACCTCATGAAGTTCATGTGGGCCCATTCCAGGGTCCCGGTTCCTCTGGATGACATCCCATCCCTCAGGCGTGTCAGTTGCACCACTCAGCTTGATGTCATCTGCAGACTTGCTGAGGGTGCACTCCATCCCGCTGTCTATGTCACTGATGAAGATATTGAAGAGTACTGGTCCCAGTACTGACCCCTGAGGGACATCGCTTGTCACTCATCTCCATCTGGACATTGAGCTGTTGACCTCTACCCCGCAGGCGCAACCATCCAACCAATTCCTCATCCAACCAACAGTCCACCCATCAAATCCACCTCTCTCCAATGTTGAGAGAAGGATGTTGTGGGAGTCCATGTCAAAACCCTTACAGAAGTCCAGAGAGATGACATCGGTAGCTCTTCCCTTGTCCACTGATGTGATCACTCCATCCTAGAAGGGCAGTAGGTTGGTCAGGCAGGTGAAGCCATGCTGGCTGTCTCAAATCACCTCTATGTTCTCCATGTGCTTCTTTAGGAAACATCTGTTAGTTAAAGTAAGTTACTTACTTTTTTTATGTAATGTGTTAAAAAAATCAACTTTTTGCCAGGTACCATGATAGGATATGTCTGTGTCATGGTTACAGGACTAATAAATAACAATAATATACAATAAATAACATAGATATATGTGCTTACAAGGATATACTTTCCAGGTTAGGGAATTTCTTCCTCCTTGTTATCATTGTTCTTTCCAAAGGTTAAATATTTTGAAATGGAGATCATTAGCAACCCAGCAAATGGCTGATGGTCGAACTGCTGAAGCAGACTTCCCCGACTGATAACATGTAGCTCCCCTGAGCACCTTTAGTGGGTTTGGAACTATGTTACTAAGATTAATTTGGCTCAGGTAATTTGGACACATTGCTCAGCTGTTTTGTTAAAAAGCTATAGAGAAAGCATATAATGTATGTGATTAAACTCATATATATAAGATGGAACAAAATGTAAAAATTTGTGCGCTTTCTGAAAAATGTACTTTTGACAACCAGCCAACACTCAAACAATGGAAGAACTAACTGTAATAGAAATGAACATGCATACAGTAACCTGGAAGTGTTATTAGCCTTTTTCCTTCTGAAGTGATTAGTCAAGGGCTAATTAATTAAATGTAATTTAATACTAGTCATAATTATGGTTAGCCATAGCAGTTAAAATATTTTCCTCTCAATACGTTGAACCAAACACATTAAAATCTCTGCTCCTACCTTATTAAGATAATTTTTGTCCAGAAAATTGAGCATGCAAGTAAATAATGAACACAAGGACAAAATGATTGCAGCATGCTGAGTTATCATGGGGCAGCTCTGGAAATTATCACAGCCAAAGGAAAATCTACCACCTGAAGAACATAAAGTGTGATGTAAAGAGGATTTGGGCATTGACACCTAGGATAATAATGCACAGAGGCCTCACTTGTATTCTAGGTAATTCAAAAGCAAGAGGCATCTAAAATTTTGCCTACAAAATTTCATAGCATATTCAGCACAAATCCCCACATCCACAGGCAACCCTTTCTTCCTTGAAGACAGATTTTGCTCACCTTTTGTAGGTAACAGTCTCACTCAGGCACCGTGACACCTTGGCAATATGTTCTTTTGGCATTCAGAATTCATTGCTTCCCTCTCCCAGAAAATGGCACTAACCCCTGGGCTGAAGGCAAGCCTGAGGAGAGGCAAGCCCCATCCCCTCTCTTGAATCTGTGCCTGTGCAAAGAAGGGACTGGATCCTTTACCCAGGAATACGATTCTTTCCCAATTAATTTTTTAACAAAATACACTCCACTGAAAGATAGATTTAGGTTTGAATAGGCTCTGCCTGATAAAGCCACAGACATTAAGCATTATTCAACAAATTTAGGAGTAATGACAGTGGGTATTGGGGTGAATTATGGAGATTACAGTGAATTGCCTGCACCTCCTCTGTGCTCACGATGCTTAATGCAAATACTTTGGAAAAACCCCTCTTGTCAGAGGAGGGCTTTTAGCCAGACAGCTCCAATACCTGTTACTTCATCTTTGGTATATTTTCCCATCTGTCTAAGACACTTCCAAATACATGTGATCCTGTAGGCAGCCTGTAAAGATATGCCAGGCATGAGGAAACTATGTGTCTCGGGGCCACGGGCACTCATTTGTGGAGCACCATGTAAAAGAGGAAGGGGGACGGATGCTTTGAGGAGGTTCTGCCATCAAAAGTAGTAGTTGAAGAAATAGGTCAGAGAACAAACCTGTCACAGCTAAAGGCCAATTATGCCAAAGTTACCATTGATTCAAACTGGTCTTCTTGGCATGAAGGCTGGTCTGAAACAAGAGGCAGTAAAGTTCTGCATGCTGTCATCACAGCTATATCGTTTCACAAAGCATGATTAACAAGTTCTGCCTTTATATGCAATCGACAGTTTCCTCTGTCTGAAAAAAATGCTCTCTTGGGATTTTAATATTGCCCCACCTAACACAGAGGTTGACCTCACAGCAAATTGACAAGCAATTTAGGTTGTCGCCAAGGGAATAATCCTTAGCCCAAGGGACACTGCCTTTCCAGTGCTGAAGGTTAGAGACAGTGCTTCAGTGCTTCCTGAGTCGTGAATGAAGAAATGATGAACAAGGAGGAAGGAAGAAATTCTGAATCTGAAGAGATCCCCAAACATGATGCGTAAAAGAAAATATGGGATCCAAGATGACATCACCTTCCAAGAAAGCGAAGATGAGGTGAGTCAAAAAGTAGCTCCTCAGCTAGAAAGCAAAACAATAGCTTAATAGCTTTTCAGCTGGATATCACAGAAAGAGGCTTTTAGGCCAATTTAAATGTTACAGCACGTAGGGTATATCGTTTTCTCTTCATTTCATTCCTCCCAAGACCTCTGCAACAATGTCACTTCTATTTCAATTTGTAAGTACATTCCCTATTTTATTTTACTGCAAACTGCACTGGATTAAGGGTGATTTTCTGGTAATAGGGAAGTTGGGATAATGAAAATTCCTTACACCTAATCAGGAAAATTCCCAGTCAGTAGGCAAGGGACAAAACATATCAAGCAGG
>NW_010561065.1:0-4360 GCF_000687285.1 Phaethon lepturus | reverse complement strand
ATCACTGGACAAGGATGTCATCTATCTGGACTTCTGTAAGGCCTTTAACACAGTCCCCCACAACATCCTTCTCTCTACATTGGAGAGATACAGATTTGATGTGTCAGCTACCGGGTGGATGAGGAATTGGTTGGACCATCACACCCAGAGGGTAGTGGTCCACGGCTCAATGTCCAGATAGAGATGAGTGATGAGCAGTGTCCCTCAGGGGTCAGTACTGGGACCAGTACTCTTCAATATCTTCAACAGTGACATAGGCAGTTTGCAGATGACACCAAGCTGAGTGGTGCAGTTGACACGCCTGAGGGATCTGATGCCATCCAGAGCGACCTGGACAAGCTCGAGGAATGGGCCCATGTGAACCTCATGAGGTTCAACAAGGCCAAGTGCACGGTCCTTCACCTGGGTTGGGGCAACGCTCGGTGTCAGCGCAGGCTGGCAGATCAAGGGATGGAGAGCAGCCCTGTTGACACGGGCTTGGGCTTACGGGTGGATGAAAAGCTGGACATGAGCTGGCACTGTGCGCTCGTAGCCCAGAAGGCAAACCATATCCTGGGCTGCATCCAAAGCAGCGTGGCCAGCAGGGCGAGGGAGTGCTCTGGTGAGACCCCACCTGGAGTCCTGCGTCCAGCTCTGGAGCTCTCAACACACGAGAGACATGGACCTGTTGGAGCGGTTGCAGAGGAGACCACAAAAATGATCAGAAGGATGGAACACCTCTGCTGTGAGGACAGGCTGAGAGAGTTGGGCTTGTTCAGCCTGGAGAAGAGAAGGCTCTGGGGAGACCTTACTGCAGCCTTCCAGTACTCCAAGGTAGCCTGTAGAAAAGATGGAGACAGACTTTTTAGCAGGGCCTGTAGCGATACGTAAAGACGTAATGGTTTGAAACTAAAGGAGGGCAGATTTAGACTTGATCTAAGGAAGAAATTTTTTGCAACAAGGGTGGTAAAACACTGCCATGGGTTGCCCAGAGAGGTGGTAGATGCCCCATCCCTGGCAACATTCCAGGTCAGGTTGTATGGGGCTCTGAGCAACCTGATCGAGTTGAAGACGTCTCTGCTCACTGAAGGGGGGTTGGACCAGGTGACTTTTAAAGGTCCCTTCCAACCCAAACTATGCTATGAAATGGCAAGGTGTGACTGATAAAGTCTAAGGGTGAATTAGCATTTCTGGCGTTTAACAGGGAAATTCAATGAATCTCATTCTAACAGAAATTAGGTCAAATGAAGTAAAAATATTAGCATTTTTAAATGTAATTAGAGAATTAATTAAAATTAATTACTGTAATAGTAATTAATAAATACAGATACACAGTCAGTTAGAGGTTCGCCCACCTTTGCTCCTTTCTTTTGCTTCTGAGTGACTCTCCTTTTTCTGCCTAACTTTCCTTTCTCACTTATGTATTTCTGTCATCTGTGACTGAAAAGTTTTTGGGTCATAAGCCATCTTCTCCATTCTGACTGAAAACCCTGGGGTATGTTAGAGGAATGAAAAAATGAATAATCCCATAGAATTTAATGAAAAAGATTGTTCCCTCTATAGAAACAACATTAAAAATGTTATTTCAAATATAAAAGAGAAGGAATTATTTCCTCCTGATTTCATAAGTGTCAAGACAAAAATTGCCTTTTCTTTCAATAAAGCCTGAATTTCACTTCATTTACTTGAGAAGCAACTAGCTTTGCATTCACCCTAAGGATGGCCTTTTCATGAAAGGTACACCTGGGAAGCCTAGAAATAAGATCACAAATTTCCTGTGTTTTTGTTTTCTGTCTAAGAGACAGAAAGGCTGGATGAGGTTGCAGTGGTCCCCATACCATATCCTTCCAGAAACATGAAGGGTGTTGGAGTGAGGGGCCAGGCTTACTGACCTGTTCAGTACTGGAGTCTTGCATCTGCCATGTTTACAGGCTCCCAAATGAGAGTGAACTGGCCAGGAAGTTTTGTAAGGGAGGGAATAGAAGTAGGATAATTTGGCCAACATACATGTGATCTTTCTGTAATTGTGTTCTAAATTACATCTTTATGTGCATGAAAAAAGCATAATGGAATTACTGCTCCATTACATCAGCTCAGTAACTTTTTCCACCCAATGTTTTCCATTCAAGATTAAAAAAAAGTTGCTTAAAAATTTTGAAAAAATTATTTAAAAAAAAATTCCAAATCCTAGAGAACTGGAAAACAATAAAGACAAAAACATTTACAGTAACAAATCCTAACATGAGCTCCCTGATACACTGGCAGTCACCAATGCATTAGAGGTTGCTTGCAGAATGGTGGCTCTCCAGCTTACTGAACAAGTTTCAATTGACATGACAGGTGATTGTGAGCCATCAACACACCCAAAAAAATCAGGTTGCTTTCTCCTGATGACTAATTCAGTCACAAAGATTTTACCCTTGTTTTCAACACTTGGCCAGTTTCCACATCTATAAAACGAAAGTGCATCACCAGCAAGTTTCCAAGTTTACCTGAAACTTCACTCTGGAAGGGATCCCAATAAGCCATCTAGTCCATTCCCCACTGTAATAATTGCATCGGTTATCTCTTTGGCTTTCTTAACATGTATGTCTAAGCATACTTAAAATCCCTTCACTATGGAAACTCCGCTATCTCTTTAGGCAAGTTATCTCAGTGTTTTATTATCTTTATCTCAGAATTCTGAATTTTCCTTTCCTTGCATACTTGAAAATGTTTGGATACTCCCCCACAATCTTTTCTTCTTCAGGCTTAACAATATGTTTTGGCATTTTTTTCCATTTTCCTCATAATTTATGTAATTTAGACTTTTAATGACGCCAGACTGTTCAAATTATTAAAGTGAGAAGCCCCAAACTGAGCACAATGATCCAACCAAGTTCTTACTAGTACTGTGTAGAGCGGAGGGATTACTTCATATGTCTACAGACTGTTTACACTGTTTGTGTAACCCAATGTAGAGTTCGAAGGGCTTTGCAATAGCATGAAATTTTTTAATTATAGAAGGTATGTGACCTTCTATACCCTCAGATCCTTTTCTGAAGAGCCACTAGCTAACAAGTTGTTCTCTTCAGCTGTTTATGCAATCGATCATTTCAATTGTAATACATTGCATGGAAACTGTCCCTCATTTTTTTTCTATTTTCAGTTTTCTTGGATCATTGTAGCAACAGATTTATTAAGATTAATCTCTATTCTGTCATCTATATCGTTAATGAAAATATTGCACAGAAATAGACCCAGAACAGACTCCTGCAGGTTCTGTTTAATAGCTTTACGTCCTAATAATGGACAATTTGTATTTTTTTCTATGGTGCAATTCTATAACCATTTTGGTATCCAACCTATAGCTGTTTCACAAAGAACACATTTTTACCTAGCTTTTGAAAAGTTAAAACTTTACTAAAGTCATGGTATGTGAGACTATCAGCTTCTCCTTATCACCAGGCCTGTTTGTTGAGGAAAGGAAAGTGAATACTGTGCTTGAAATGTTTAGTTCGCAACAAACATGTATTGTCTTCAGTCTTTCTTCCTTCAGATTTCTAAGTTTTTACAAATGGTTAGATCATTTTTTCTCAGATTTTTTCTAGAAATTGTACTTCAGTTGACTGCTCCACAATTCCATGGTCTTCTTTCTTTTCCGTTTGGAAGATAAGGTCCATATTTGGTTGCATGGTTTGTGTTTGGGTTTCTTTCTAGGTTTTCTTAAATGTTCTGATACCATTTCCAATCATCTCCAGGCCTAGTATTTTCTCTCCTACTGCTGTTCTCCCAGCTGTCTGCTTGCAGCTGACCTTTCAGTGGTGACTAGGAGTGCAAGGCGTTAAAAATCTAAGCCATCTCTATACCTCCCTCTGGAGGACAGCAGAATTAATTGCCCTTTGCTTTGTCTTTCTTCTGCTCCCAATATGCATACAGAATGATTCTTTATGTCCCTTGCTAGTTGCATCTCAGTTTTGTGCCCTTCTCATGTTAATCCTCCCTGCCCTTTTATTTTTTATTTTTATTTTTTCCTGACCAAGTTTCTGGGTTTTCTATGCTTCTGTCTTGTAATTGAGGTCAACAAAGATCTCATGATTTAGGCAAACTAGTCACATAATATGCTTCTGATCCTCCCTCCACTTTGGCATGATTTGTGTTTATGTCCTTTACTTCGGGGATTACTGCCAATAATAGGAAGAAATTAAGAGTCTCTTAGTTGCTGCTATTTAACTTTTTTGTCTAATCCCTGTTTTTCTTATAAATGTAGCGTCTCATCCTGAGCCCTCGTTATGGCAGATCCAGTTAGCTATTGTTATCTTTTCATATATCCTTTGCCACACACATTTGTGCCAGGGTTAATTAGGGAAATTTCAGCCAACTTTTCACAGAAACACAGAAT